>NW_024538060.1:0-14538 GCF_016628075.1 Suillus paluster
ACGCGGAAAAACAGCGGGAATGTGCTCTTTTCGTGTATGCATTGATTCAAAAAAAACAGGTAGAAAAACAACTGAACAGCGTACGTACTCGCGAGAGACTCGCCCAAAAGCGAACAATATCAGCTGTGCGTTCAGCATCAAGAAGTGCTGCTTCTTCGCAGTGCTGCAGTTCTCGCACAACATCTCTCCTATTTTCCTCTAAATCCCGTTGCAATTGCTCTTCCTGTGTTAACATTGGAGTCGACTGGCTGAATGACCGAACCGCCACCATCTGCTTTTTTCCCACGGTTCAACAGAACATGGGCGACGAGCCAGGAGGCAGTATAAGCATAGCTAGAAACCTTGACAAACGTATATCAGCAAGAACATATTCACAAGCAGCATCCCTTAATAACACCAGACAACATATGAAGGAGTTCCAGCAATGTCGGGCGTGGGATGAATCAGAGCCCAACGATCCCCTCCCACCCCCAGAATTCCCATACAGACCAACCAATGCCAGCTACACGCCAATCACACCCACACGTAGAGGGTTAGGATACAAACGTAGACTGGAAACAACCACTTCTCCATCGGCCTCACCAAACACCACGAGACAGACCAAACGCCGTCCTACAGAACATGTGGCTATGGTAAACGATGTAGCCCAACGCGAATACGACTCGGAAATGGAGACGGACATCTACAGTGAAACCCGTTCAGAGCAAGGATGGATCGCTGACTTAAACCATCATCTTATCAAAGCCGCAGAGGCATTAGACAACATATCAATCCACGCTAAGTTCCCAGATAACATACTTACCGCTGCTCAAAGAATTACACAGGCCATCCTACCCCCTAAACCGGTTGAAACACCAAGAAACAATCCTGACGACATAATGCCGATCCTCAACCAACTCGTCAAAGACATCCAGGAACTACGACAAGGCAATAAACCGGAAACCAGTCAAAACCCCCGTACTCAAATCGCAAATGGCCCCACCATAACTCCTACTCCGAAGACCAAGACAAACTCAACTAAGATAACAGAACAAGAGAACCGACGCCGAAACAACCCGTTAACCCGACACCACCCCTCTAGACTCATTCTCCACATCGAAACTCCTCTGGACCCTACACAACGCCAAAAGGACCGAGGATTAGTAGAAGCGATCAATGAAAGACTCAAGGAGGTCACGAAAGTTACGGTCAACGGCATAAAATGGAACACCAAAGGTAACTGTATCGTTATTACACATCCGGATTACACAGCAGATGACTTGCTTCCATTCAAAGACGCCTTCGCAGACTTAATTGTCGGAAACTCCAACTACGCAGCCACACCAGACGAGGAATGGTTCCATGTTCTTCTCAACAGTGTAGACACAGGGAAGTCTGATGCCGAAGACATGATGGAATTCGAACCACGATCCGGAGCAGAAGTAATCTATGAGATGAAAACTAACAACCCCAGTGTACGCAACATCAACTTCACGGCAGAACCCTCGTGGATGGCGAAGCCGGAGACCCTTGAACACAAATACCACTCAACCATGCTGTTAACGGTCTCATCACAGGAAGAAATCGACTACCTTCTCAAACACGTCGGTGGAGTCTTCTTATATGGACGGTACGCCTCTTTCTCGCGCTTCCAAGATTTGAAACCTGTTCGTCAGTGCAACCGATGCTGGTCCTTCAACCATCATACGTCCAAATGTATTAACCCCCCCAAGTGTCGAGTATGTGCAGGCAACCACACTGAATCATTCCATACCTGCGATTTGTGCCCTAACACGGCCAAAGCACAAAAAGGATGTGATCACTCACCGATTAAATGTGCAAACTGTGGAGAAGCGCACACGGCAGACTCAACCAAATGCCCCATTCATATACTAACCAAAGGATCTGCAAGAGACCCACGACCAAGTATCCAAGGGGGACGACACGCATGTCGACCTCAAACTGCTAACGATCCAATAGCACCTCCAGAGACCCGGACTCCAACCCCACCATCAACATCCCAGAACCATATCGTAACGCCACAACCAATGAACGACAACAATATGGATGGATGGCAATGATAGTCCATACTAAACCCATAAAAATGATTCAACTCAACACTAACCGTTCAAATATAGTCTGCCACGCATTACTCAACAACGCCGTCCGTGATTATGACATCCTGCTCATAACGGAACCATGGTATGGTGACATCGGAAATAACACAAAGGGCCCAGCGTCGTTAACCGGATGGCAACCAATCCTACCATTACCGTCTGTTCCCCCGAATGTCATTCCTCGAGTCATGGCATACATCAAAAACAGACCTGACTTCACGGTTACCCTTCGTTCTGATCTCGCAATGGATGCTGACATACAAATTTTACAGATCAACCAAGGAACACATCCGCCTACAATACTTGTAAATATGTACAACCAGAAAGCAGGCGAGGATCCATTGAACTGGTCAGCAGACCGTCTTTTCAACATCGAACTACCAAACGGAATACCGGTCATCATCTCGGGAGATATGAACCTACACCACCCAATGTGGTCAAACACAGCTGAGAACCCCAATCCTCGTGCAGAAGCTTTCGTTGACTGGCTAACTGACCAGGGATTCATCATGCTAAACGAACGTGGGGCAACAACATACTTCCCACACGACGGTGAATCCTCGTCGGTCTTGGACCTAACATTCATCAACGACAGAGCATACGAACTCGACACGATCAAGGACTGGTCAATCGACTACGGTAAAGCCTACGGATCAGACCACGCAGCGCTCACATGGACACTAGACCATGAACGTGTCCCCATCGAGAATATCACGGCTCAACGATTCAATTGGAAAGATATCGATGAAGACACGATCAAAGCATGGAAAGGAGCATTCATGAGAGAATTGACGGATAGTGAAGACGCATGGATACCGCTACGTGTTTCAACTCTTCCTAATATTGATGATATTGAAAGAGCTACCACAGCGCTACAAGATGCACTGGTGCAAGCAACAGAAAGCTCGGTCCCCATCCGCAAATCTAGTGCACATGCGAAACCATGGTGGACTCCCGACCTCACGCAATCACTCAACCGCATTGCAGAAACTCGTGAAAGGGCTAGACAACATCTCATCGATACAGGTTTTGCTGACCACGACCTTATCCAACAGATCCGCCAACTACGCAATCAGTTCAAACGGAAGACACGCCTTGCTAAACGACAGTGGGCAAACGAGACTCTGGGAAAAGCCACTCCCGATGACGTCTGGAATTTCACTCGATGGCCCAAAGGGATAAGAAACTACCCCACGCCACCACTCAGACGAAACAACGGTCAAAACTTGGCAATAACACATGAGGAAAAGTGTGCTACACTGCGAGGTGAACTGTTCCAACCGCCCCCGAATCTAGACTTAGCTGCACCAGATTTAGAACAGGACCTCCCGGATGACATCCCATGGGAACCCATAACATATGCCGAAGTGAAGAATGGTATATACCGACCAAATCGCAAAAAAGCTCCTGGACCCAGCCAAATCAACTACATGGCTCTCCGATGGGCCTGGGAGGTTGCATCGGAATATATCTACTTACTAATCTCACGCTGCGCAAATGTAGGCTACCATCCCATCGCCTGGCGACGCACAATCGCAGTAGCCCTGCGCAAGCCCCGAAAACCAGACTATTCGAACCCGAGAGCCTATAGACTAATCCAGCTAGAGGAATGTCTTGGAAAAGTCCTCGAAAGCGTACAGGCAAGTAGATTAGCATATCTCACAGCAAAATATCTGCTGGTACCTTCTTCACAGTTCGGAGGTCGCCCAGGAAGCTCCACAGTCGACGCAGCCCTATCATTCGTTCATGATATCGAAGCAGCCCGTAATCACGGACTTGTCACGTCGTGCATCACATTCGACATCAAAGGATACTTCGACTTCGTCAATCATACACGGCTACTCCGAATACTTCGGGACAAGCACCTACCGCTCCCTATGGTAAAGTGGGTGAAATCCTTCCTCAGCGAACGACAAGCAGCAATCTGCCTGGACGGAGTACTGTCACCATCAGAACCAGTCGAAAACGGTATACCTCAAGGATCCCCAATATCACCGGCCCTTTCGATTATCTGCACAAGCCCACTAAACGAAGCCTACAATGCGAAAACTCGAGCTCGTGAATTACGCCCGGACAAAGCCACACCGACCACATTAGCATGCTACATCGACGACGGAAACTTATATGTCTCCTCTCCATCCTTGGAGAACAATGTCGCAATACTCCGGGAGGAGTTCATTTTTGTGAACAATTGGCTTCGCGAAGCTGGACTGATGGCGGAAATTGACAAATCTGAGCTCATCCATTTCACATGGCGTCGCGCACCGGATCGACCACCTATCCTGCTGCCTAGTGACGAAGGACAGGTGACAATTAACCCCCGTGACTGTATCAAATGGCTTGGTATATATTTCGACTCTAAACTCTCTTTTCGCAGGAATGTATGTGAACTGGCAGGCAAAGCGGAAAATATCGCCCAAGGACTACAAATGCTTGCAAATACGGTAAGAGGTCTCTCGCAATCACTATTGAGAACTGTATACTCGGCTTGTGTCCGCAGTGTAATGACATACGCAAGCCCCGTTTGGTGGACGGGCGTGAAAACCCATGCAAACATGCTTACCCGCGTCCAAAACAAATCCCTTAGACATATCTGTGCCGCTTTCCGAACCACCCCAATAAAGGCCCTAGAAATAGAGACATCAATCCCCCCCATCAACCTCTTCCTCGAACACGCAAACGATAACGCCGCCACTCGACTACTCAAACTCCCCTCGTTCAACCCAATCCTACAGAGACTTGATCAACCCTGGCGACAATTTAACCTCGCTGACCCCCCACCCGCTCTTCCCACCGACAAATACCGTCCTCGCAGCCGCAAACCACCAAAATCAACCAGACTCACCCGTCTGTCAAAACGAGCATCCCCGAACGCGGAACGCATCAACATATTTGCGCTGCCACCTTGGGCAAACACGAAGGAAACGTACCGCGGCCGCCTAACGATCTCGGACAAGCAAAGAGGAGGCAAGAAAGAAGCCGCCAAAGTGCACATACAAACCGCTCGTAATCTACGAACGGAGGACACGCACCTTCTCGTTTACTCAGACGGATCGAAACAATCAGTCAGAGAGGAGGAAAGAGCTGGAGCAGGATGGGCCGGCTATCACAGAGGAAGAGAAGTCTTCTGGGGTCAGGAAGGAATGGGTCCCAAAGCAGAGGTGTATGATGCAGAGATGGTAGCGCTCCTTCAAGCAATATCGCGAGCTATCAGCTTCGCGCAAAATTCCCAGGTGACCCATTTACATTTCTACGTCGATAACAACTCTGTGGTGCAGGCTGCATATGCAGCTGCACCCGGACCCTCACAATACATTGCATTACAGATCAGACGCTCGATCGAAGACTACCTAACCACATCCCCCCTCCATCATGTCCAAATTGCATGGATCCCAGGACATCACAACATCATCGGCAACGAACGTGCCGACGAGCTTGCAAAAGAAGCCACCGGACGTAACGACTCGTACCACTCGACCTATGCAAATGCGCGCCGAAGAAACAAGGAAGGGATCTTGCAGAAATGGACAGAGAGTTGGAATAGAGACGTGGCAGCACAGACTGGACGCTTCGCTCTCGCAAATCAACTCCCACCAACGCTCAAACCCCGCCAACATTTCACTCACACTCCTCGAGAAGTATACGGCCGTCTTATACAATGCCGCACAGGACACGGATTCATGGGAGAATACTACGCTGCATTCGTTCCAACCGAACCCACCCTCTGCCCATGTGGAGAACCACGTCAAACACGAGAACATATCATACGTGACTGCCCACTATTTGCGCGACAACGCATCCATCTGCGTGAGGTATCACACAACATCATACTCAACGAAATTTTGGGTACGGAGAAGGGCATAAAGGCACTAGCGAAGTTTATTCAAGAATACAGCGCATTCAAGAAGGTCGCACTGGAACGAGAAGGAGACTGGGAAGAAAGGAGAGGGACAGAAGCCTGAGTAAGGGCAAAGAAGGAAGTGACGAGGGAAGGAGGAGACGAGGAGAGATCAGAAGGAGGAGGAAGGAGAGAAAGTGTATCATATTATACTAAGCCTGGACACCAAACGAGCCCACACGCACACCAAAACTCATCAAACGCGGACCGCTTGGCTATTCGTACTATACCTACATCCCTCACCCTGTTACAACACTCCCCAGCACAGCCCTAACAGGGCACCGCGTCTTAACAGCTCACTTTGTTTGTTGCGGTATATAAATATAGAATTTCTCTCTCTCTCGACTGGCTGAATGACAAGGAGGGGCCCGGGGGAAGTTGCGGTTGATGACGAGGTTGTCAAACGTCCATAGTTGAATACTGGTATTGATCCTCGTCAAGTGCCTGAATCCTGCCACCAATGATCGTGCAGACACGGATGTAGGATCACTAGCACTTGTGGAGTGGGCGGACTGTAAATGCCGATATACACAGAATTGCCGTGCGGTACGATTTAGGATTTTTCCGACTTACTTCAGAAGTTCATGCTGCATGCTGCGGACAATCGATATTATGTGCGAGAGGCTCATACAGCGGTTTTTACCATTGAAATATGATAGAGACAGAGGCGCTTAAAGGGCTTTGGATAATGGGTTGATCTATAGACTATTCGATTCACCTCCCGAAGAAGAGCTGATCACGGTCCTGCACTGGATTACCTAAGCGTTGCACTTCGACGGCAACTTACTAACGATGTTACCCTGGCTATTACCGTACGCATCACTATCAATCATAACTCATGACAGAGACAGATAAGTACGATTTAATATTACAATAGGATACAATATAATGCCTCGTTCATTGACGGTGCCTGGACTGCACGTGAAGGATAGCCTTAGGCTGCACTCAGCGAGCGACGGCGTCAGCCTGATAAACTTCTGCAACTTCGGTGGACTACCTTCTTTTCCCTTTACTCATGACTACCAGACAATCTACTCGCACTCGTTTCCCACTGACTACCTGTCATTGGGCCAACAGTGGTCATGGAACTACAACACACAGCAATAAACCCCCCAAAACACCTGCACCAATGTAAGCGCCAACCCTCTTCGAAACATGCTCATGAGCCCGGACGTTTGGGATGTCTTTCCAGATATCGACATGCTGCCCCGTCTGGACCTTGGCCATGGATGGACCTCGAGTCGGAGACCGCTTTAGAGACGGAACCTGTTTCCCCATCAAGGCAGTCAGTGGAACCTCCGGAGTGGAGGGGATATCCTCAAAGCTTGTTTGGAAACTGGGTCGCCGATCGAGTTTCACGGTGTAAGATGGTCGAAAATTGCTCCAAGGAATCTCGAGAGAAATGCAGGATCTATTATGTCGATGTGCTTGACACTGGAAAATTCAAGTCGGCTAAGGATACCGATCCACCTATTGATGTCGATGAACGCGCTTTAAGTGAACTTTGGGATCAGTTGCAGACCGAGGTGAAGAATAGCCGTAAGTTGTTGCAGGCAAGTTAATCCTTTGTCTCTACAGCCGACGGGTCTTCGTCTCAGGGTGTTGCTCGTCGACAATATGAAACACCCCGTACTTCAGATGCTAGGAACAAGGTGCTAGGGATCCACTCATTCTTACATGTGCTGTCGGTTGAATTTAAATAGGTACAACATAGAACCATTCTTTTTCACATCCTCATCAAACTGGATTCCTTCTCGATACCAAGAAGAAGTTAACAAGCAAAAAGGAGATCGTAAGTGCTCTTCATGGTCTACACGACGGCGCTTGTAAAATGCCATCAGACATTACGGTTACGCTTTTGTTCGTACGCACGGCACCATGGGAAAAGACAGCAGCGTCCTCGCAGAACAAGCACATTTCCGGTGCGTCTGTTGAGCGCTTGTGCAAACTTGACGTAACATGATCGTTTACCAGACGGTGAGGGAGCTATAGACACACAGGAGTCATTACCTCTTCGCTCTGGTAGAGTCTCTCCTCCTGTTGATGTTGTTGGTTTTTAAACAGTTTTCAGTCGTCTCGTCAGTGGAAAAGTATCTTCTTCAAGACCTTCTCGCTCTGCATATGATAAGGTCATCTGAGCCTAGTGGCAGTACTATCATATCTTACCACCCAAGTGCTCATTGGAAAAGGACGACCGCTGAGCAATTGAAACGTCTAGTTCACAAAGTGGGAGAGAGCGTATATTGGCAGAAGATATTCGAACAGTCCAAAGATCCAACATTTGTCTTCTTGGCCATCCTTTGGTATGCACTTTACGCCTGGGACGAATCCTTGGACCATCTGTACACCCACATCAACTGGCTGGTAAGGTTCTTCGTCACTTGTGTTGTTCGACCACTTAATTATACCATTATTCAGGAAACAAACGTGCTATTGACAAATGATAGCCACCTCACGACTGAGTTGCACACAATCCAGGCTCAACTCTTCCATTATACTTCACTTCTCGAGGATTTCCGAAAATCTGTGAATTTTGTCAGGAGCACCCCGAGTCCTGTTCTGGAGTCCCACGAATTCACCGAGCAGGCAAGAAGTGACACGCATAAACTGATGCAGAAGGAATGCGACAATCTACTTTCGGAAATTGACAGGCTGGGCTTTCAGTTGAAAAACATCATAGACCTGGTTTATTTCATTTCTATCCTAGATTCGACGATCGTTAATTTCAATGTCCAGGCTAAAGCGACTGTGAACTTTGTTGATAGTCGACGGATGCAAGAACTGACGAAAGCAACAGTCCGTGATTCAGCCGCTATGAAACAGGTAAGTTGGCATCTCAATTGGCTTGACGATCCTAAATAATCCTTGATAGATTTCCTACCTGACAATGATTTTCCTCCCTGCCAGCTTCATTGCGGTATGCCTAATTTCACTCTTTCAGCGATACATTTAATTACTTTCTTCCAGTCGGTGTTTGGAATGAATGTCAGGGAAATTATTGGCGGTGCCACGGAAACCATCGGCCATTACGCGATAGTTTCTGTTGCATTTACCGTGGTCACTGCATGGCTCGTAGTCGCATTCCAAACTCACTCGCCGTTCCACGAGCAAGGGACTGGATTTTGGCGACGGCTCGCGTGGCCGTTTTTATATGTCACGAGACCTACAGGCCTCCGACAGTCGCTCAGAAGTCAGCCCATTGGAGATATGTAGGCAGACTCTCTAAATCAGACACCTTTCTTCATCTATATCAGCTCGCACAGAATAATGACTTAACGATCATGAGACGAACCGCATCGTTTTTAGATGTAGACTTGTTGCTTTCTTTCACGACTTGTACTGACTCATTGCTTACATGTTATTACATATTAGTAATAAGCACGATGCCGATTAGCAACCGGCTGTTATTAGTTAACGAAGCATTTCCTTTGACATTGAACTTGTGAGTGAAGATGCGGACACACTGGAGTGCCGTTACTTGCAAGAGGGTCACCTGAGGCCCGACCCCTGATTCAACGTACGTTCGACAAACGTTGACCGGTTGAACTTCCAAGCTTGAGCTTGGCGTGTCATCTCATATTTTTTGTCTGTTTTGCCCCTGGACTCCACGGGACCTGGAAGGCTCAGAGTCGGTCCCCATTATCACCATCCAGTGGTTTCCACTCCAATCAGACAATAACAAAACTCAAGGAGGGCAGTCGCATGGGTTCATTTATTTGGTTAAGGCATCAATCGAAGTTCATGCGGCGTCATTAAAATAAAAAATACTGATCCATTAATTCAGTATTAGACCTGAGCTAGCCCATGCGATCTGCAAGACAACATCAATGTACTCTGGTGAACATCCACAAGACTCCTATGCTGAATACTTCTTGAACCCCACATGTCTGACATTTACGTCTGCCAGAAGGTTTATGTTCCCGATCAGCTTCTCCAGTTCGGGATCTTTGTTCCGTTTCAAGCTCTCACGATGCTTGAGGTTTGGATCTTCAGCACAATAGCCTGGGATCAAAACACGTTTGCTGAAACTTACTTCATGTGACTTCCAACCAACAAACAACACGATCTTCTGGTCATCCTCGAGCACTTCTCCGCAGGTGTGGGCTACCACCTCGTCAAAGCTCTGAGACACGAGTATGTCCAACTGGCGCTTTAGCAATGTCATGCTCTTCACTTCCTTTACTGTGTTAATTGCGATGCCGACGTGAGGCGCCGTAAACACTTGTGAACAGTCATGTTGAACTAGGACATGGACCATTTGGCGCTGTCCCTCGACTGCCACCGAAAGGGCGTCCCTGAGCGCCTGATAGTGGGGGCTTTGCTGGAGGGCTACATGGTGCTGATGTGTCTCCCAGACTGATGGGGCAATTAATATTTAATGAAGCCTGAAGATGTGTATCATGTACGAGGGCGACTTACGAATCACAATCTGACCTTGCCTTGAATCTTCAACCTGCAGGCCGTGGAATGAGCTTCTTGTATGAGCATTCGTGAACTGTTTTCAATTTCGCACTTGCTCACTCGATGTGACCTTTGGTCTGCGCCAGAATGCCAAAGAAGTCGTGCAAGGACACACTGGGCGCAGCCACATAAGCTGCGGATGGGGTAAAGGTGATGAGCTCAACTACTGGCACAGGCATCAGTGGCACTTCGAGGTAAGACTTGAATGAAAGGCTATGATTTAGGCTTCCCTTGACTGGCAGCGTGCGGCAGCCTGAGGGCTTCTGGAATCCGTTCCGTTGATAATTATTGCGTCAAGTGACCTCCACAAAAACCTGCGCCGCGGCATTTACAGGATGCAAGAATAATGCTGGTCTTCATCAACATTGCCAATTGTAAATAGACGATTCGCAGCCTATATCGATGAGCGCACCTTGTTCATGCTATTGTGGCTACTTATCGTAACAATTACCTCATGTCACATCTTCGGTTACACTATATACCGTCATAGGCCCACATGATGCAGGTTCACTACCCACCGCTCAGGTCCTGTTCCTGTCTGCATGACCATCATCATAATTGCACGTTCCTTCTTTTTACATCTTTACGACTTGCAAGAAGCGTAGCGGCCCGGGCTCGCCCAGGCGTTGTGGGGCATGGCGTATCGAACGTGGTTGAACAACCTACCCGACCGCAAGCCATTGGTTCGAACTACACTGGTGCACTATATCTGTGGCTGGCAGATGCCAATCATCCACGCGGTTTGGCACATCTCCACTGTGCACTGCTTGGTAACGGATGTACACGGTTATCGATGAGTGAACCGGCTGCGCTAAAAGTGCGTCTATATCATGAGCAATAAACGCGAAACTCGTCACCCCCGCTAGACGATCCCGTCCTATAACCGACTTTCGGTAAACTTCCATTTTTGCCATGACCAGCTGGAGTCGTTTGTCTTTCTTAGCGCTTCTTGCCCTGCAGGAAACGGTCCTTGCAGAATATGTGAGAACCAAGAAGTCTACGATCGCTCCTGTTGGCGCAGAAGTCCTGACGGTGGGCGTAATTGGGGGCGAGTAATGATATCCGATTGTCAGGAGCCTAACCTTGACAACGACATCGTAGATTATGGTTGGACAGGATGGACGCCGAGTCCTCCACATTTCTGCCTTGAAGTGCTTCCGGAGTTGCAGGCTGCTGGACTCGTTATTCCGAATGAGGTCCTAAACGATTGTGATCCCGGAGACATATTGTACATAAACAATGCTACCGCTTTGCAGGGTGAGTCAACTTACTCTTTCACCACAATGCAGCTAAGCCCTCCGAAGTCGACACGTCTTCATATATCGGACAAGTATGCGCGATGAAGAACTGCACTGCATTTGTACGTGCTCTGGCATAGCTGCAAATGAATCGCTGATTTCGAACTGTTGAAAGGTCTCTGTTGGCGACAACTTTTATGATAGTGGTGTTGATTTCACTACTGGGGGTATACAACGTTTCCAGGAAGCATGGGTCGGCATGTACAGCCAAGGAGTTTTTGAGACTGCTCCTTGGTATCAATGTCTCGGAAATCACGACATTGTAAAAGGACAGAGCGGCGTTGACTTCCAGACGAAAGTTGCTCCCATTTACGACCCTCGCTGGAATTTTGTAAGCTCGAAATATTTGGCCCTTTTGTAAAATCTGCTGATCGTCCCTGTCAGGGAACTCAAGGGCTTCCATATTGGACTTACGACCTGACAGGCAAAGACTGGACCGCTACTTTTGTCGTCGTGGATTCGGATTGTTTCCTGAGCTCGTATCAGAAGGTTGTAGATTTTGCTACCACGCAAAACAGATGACTGACAGATGATGAATCTCCCAGAACACCTCTGTATATGTGAACCCGTACACAGAAGCCTGCTATGCAGACCAACAAACGCAAATCAACTTCCTAGCCAACACCTTTGCTCAGTCCACGGCTACATGGAAGTTCCTCCAGCTCCACCACGGTTACATGTCTTCAGCCACCAACGAAACCGAACTCGCGCCTCTCGTTGAGATTGCTGTCCAGCACCACGGAATCGTCTTGAACGGTCATGACCACTGCCTCGGGCATTATTACTTTAACGACACCAACTTCATTCTCTCTGGCGCCGCGGGCTACCCTCAAGCTGGTGATTGCAACTACGGTATTCCACTCGGACCGTATGCAAAATTCTTGGGAGCGAATCCATTATCTGGTATGGTTCTTGACTCCTCGCATATTGGTCTGGATTAACATTCTCTCAGCGGCGAATGGTTTCGTGACAATGGATATCAGCAAGCAATCCATAAACATTGAATATTACCTGCGGGACATGCAATTCGAAGACGGGGATTTGTACCCTGTTCCGTATGATCTCAACCCTTCTTATTCTTTCCAGATTACAGAGCACTCGACTTGATCGTCTCTGAAGATCTGAGGGCCCTTTTAAATAAAAGTCAGACCATCCATATTTTGTATTCGTGTCACTGGTATGCAAGGCGTGCTCGACGACTCGACTTGAAGGATATTTTATTTGCGCAAGTCCTATGTAGCAAGTCTGCGCAGGCTGACCGAGGCATATGATGGGTATATTAAGTTGGTATAGAGCAGGACTAGTCGTGTACATACGGATATCGTTTGGGCTGCCCCAACCAATAGCCAGAAGCAAATACAAACTCCAAGCTCCAAGTTCAATCGAAGTTTGATAATTACACGGTGTCAACACTGACTCCAGCCTCCCTGAGGGGTCGATCCAACGTTCATCCCACGGGTCAAAATTTTCATATCTCTGTCATTGTCAACCTCTTAAGATCTTTTGTCGCCCTGCATCTTCCCCTGTTTCCTCTGACATATACATCCGTACTAGGAATTGCCTGTCACTGTAAAGCTGTCAAGATGATATCCAACAATTCGCACCACTGCCATCAGCATTTAGCATTCAATCTGCGATACTGTAGCCTTCTAGACCGTCTCACTGCAAGGCTGATCCAATAGCTATCGGCACTTATAGGATGCAGCGTGGACGCTCTGTAAAGATCTGTTAAATTTGCACAGCTATGGTATTATGTGGTACATTGATCATGGTCTGACCGTCTGAGAGGGCGGGGACGATGTGCCTGACAACTATTACTCTGTAAAAGGGTTTGCACTGGCTGCAACATCCCCAACCTGATGGTCATATGATGGGTCTGTCTCCCTGGTGGAGCGCTTTTCCGAGTTTTCCATATAACCGCTGCTTCCTCCCCATTCGTCTCTAACTATCTTCTTGGTTATCTCCACCACAGTTCACCTCTGCCACTTGTGTCTCAGTGTCTTCCCCAACCTCCCTCATCAGCGACCACATTTAGGGTGATGACGTCCTACAAACCACAAACAAATCTGTGGCTCGAACGATCTCGCCTCAATGGAATGGTGTTAGGGGGTGTATCCTACGGTGCGATTTCTATCGAAATACACAATTCGAAAGTCGACTTATGTACTACAATAGGCGTATTCTTTCTCCTTACAGTACAGTCCTGGATTGCTCTCATGCAGCAGCCTCAATATGGGGGAACAATTCCAAGTCATCGTCGCGTGCTTCTTTTCTACGTCTTTATCACGTTCGTATGTGGGACAATAAGTTTTGCTGCGAACGCAAGATACACGGAGATGATTTGGATAGATCTTCGTAATGCGCCTGGTGGTCCACTCGCGCTAATCGAGAACGAAATGAACAATCGTCTAAATATTCTGGCGCTTTCCTCGTAAGAACGGTTGCCCATCCACTTTCAGATCTCAATTATTGACGTCTCGTCTAGTGGTCACATCCAGGAGTGGTTTATGCAAGCTCTGCTGGTGAGCCGAATCATTTGTCGTAAGGAAATGGTGCAAGCTTGATGCCCTATATACTTAGCTTTACCGATGTTTCGTGATATGGAATTGGGCAAGATGGGTGATGATGCCGATGATCACACTTTATGTTGCCATGATCGGTGAAGTTCTTCATTTATCAAGCGACAGAGTAACTGACATCTTGAGCAGCATTGTCTGTTATCGTCCAGGTGGAGGCGAGCGCCGGTACCGTATTTTATAATATTAACATCGAGCTTGCCTACCTC
>NW_024538061.1:0-14500 GCF_016628075.1 Suillus paluster
CTGACAGAGTCGAATGAACACTTGTCAAACATCAGTCAACGAATCTGCCTTGATAATGCACAGATGTCAGTTGTTCATGAGAAGCTGACTGGTACACATGAAGCTCTCACCTTGTGTGTTGATGAACACGATGACGCTCTTGCAGTGTGATGAAGGGAGTGTCGATCGCTGGAGATAGGGCCACGAGGATACACCCCAAAATAGCCAGTAAGGCATTACACGCTGCTCATGGAAGGTGGAACTGGAGATGTAACCATGAGACCAGTGCCTATATCGTGATCAGATGAGGGGGGGTATCTGTGAGGTCCCTGTTGCGTGTTGAGTTGAAACCTTCTTCTGGCAGAAATGGATCAGGGTCGTCCTCGTTTGGATCCATGGATGGCATCATGTTATTGTCTTCATCGTCTTGATCATCAAATATTCCATTGACATCGATGTCTAGGTCATCGAGACCATCCTTGTGTTGTTGTAGAACTTGACTGTCTTCATTTCTGATCGCTTTGATGGCTTTTTTGATCTCGTGATCTAATGCATGCTGTTCTGGGTCATGCGGGAGGTGATGGGCTTTGTATGAGGTGAGGGGATGTGAGCTTGAACTGCTAGCTGTGTTATATGCACTAAAGTGATCAACAGTGTCATTCAGGGCTATGGAAGTTGGGCCCGAGATTGGGCAGATTGGAACCATGGGTCATGAGGTCCACATCTTCTCCGGTTAGGAAACCATAGTCTAACATCTCCTGTTCAACTGGGGATTCCAAAATATGATGTGGGTCATGAAATTGAACATCGGGAGATAACAGGGGCTGCAGGTCATGCAAGGGAAGAGAGTATCCACAAGGAACTGGGCCAGCTTCTTGTGCAGCGCTCGGCACGAACCGTTCACCAACCCACTTAAATTGGGCCTGCGATGCAGCAGTTTTTTTTCTCGCAGGTCACGCCGTTCATGAGCGCATGCGGTGTGCTCAGGTATGAGGACTCCATTACATCTGTAAGCCTGGCAGGTACACCTTTTTTGCCACATTTTTTGACGGAGGGTCCTGCTGGTCAGCCGTGTCAAGGGTAAAAGCGCTTACAGATGATATGTTAAAGCTAAGGCCAGCTGGCGATGCGGCCCAAGCGCTTGCGACTCGGCGTCAAATCAGATATCACGTGTGACGTTGCCTTGTACTTGAGACTCATTGAGGGACTTAGTGAGAATTTACTTAAAAACCATCTCACCATAGACTCCAGGGTTGGGTTATGCAAATATTGTATTTCCAGACGTCGGTTTGGGGTCGAAGTACGAGGCTGTGTGCAGGGAATGTGTTGGCCTAAGAGCCTAGAAAACCAATGTCCATTTATAGTTTGCTTACAATTGTTAGGGACTAAACCGACGTCTGGTTAACTTCAGCTTAAGTCTTTTGGTAGCTCTGTGGAGCTCAAAAATCGTCCAAGTCGGATTTTAGTCTGGTTCAAGCACTAGGTACGCCCTACATCAGGTTATACATCAAAGCTGTCTCGGGTTATGGGTGGGGCTAAATTGTCGTTTCCGCAGTGAATGAGCAAAATTTCACTAAGTCTAACATTTCCTAATTGAACAAAAATTTCACACCAGCAGGCCCCAGTGTCATTTTGATGCAAGAATTCGTTGCAGTTGTAGGGATGCAGTGATGCATCGAGCGCTGCAGTGAATTTTCTGTTGCAGTGATGCATTAGTGACACATCAGTAATGCACTCTGATGCATCAGTAATGCACTCTGATGCATCAGTAATGCACTCTGATGCACTAGCATCAGCAATGCATCAAACCGAAAATCGGGAATCGTCCCACGGTCATACATGAATCAACAATACCGCCAGGTACTGGTCCACATCCTGCCGCCAGCTGCTCGCTGTTATACACTGTGCACAAATCCCTCTTGCAGCCCTACAGCTGCACAATGCCCCCAGGGTCATATGTGAATCAACAATACCGCCAGGTACAGGTCCACATCCCGCCACCACCTGGTCGCCTCTATACACTGCTCACGAATCATCCCGCCGCTGACTACTCGCCGCTATGTGGTGTGCACGAATCCCTCTTACAGCCCTGCAGCTGTACACACCTGCCCGCTGTACTACCCTGCGCATATATCCCTCTTGCAGCCCCACTTGCCACTACACCTTTGCCAATATACCCTTTCTCAAATTCACCTTCGTATGCGAGCCAGACATCTCTGTGTATGGTCGCTCTCAGGTGTGGATCCACACTCCTTGGAAACCTTTGGATGGGCTTGGGTGGGCTAGAGACACCCAGTGGCCCATATCCATATCAATTGCAAATTCAGAATCAAAATGAGCGTCGAGGCACTTTGAAGTTTCCCTGGCGCACCAACTGGATCCAACATATGTGATTTATGTACTAGTTTGCAGCCTCGAACTTCAGGGATCACTTGTAGTATGTTTGCCACGTATCTCATAGTTCGACATAGTATTCTACCTCCAGTGAATCTTGCAAGCACTCCATATACTTGGGGATTAAATGACAACACAACTATATCCATCGATCACCCACACAGAGACTATATGTACTACTTAGCGACAAATATTACTATGAACGAGAATGAAATGATTAAGTAGAGAAGCAAATTTTTGATCATGACATGAAGACATAGGCTCATGCCTTCGTTCGCTTTTTCCTGTGTCCGTTAGCATTGAGCAAGTGAGGAAGATATCGAAGACATACTTTGCAGAAATCACACCCTCCACGGTTGAGTTAGCGGGACGCTTCATTGCCCTAGCATCCTCTGAAACAGATTGAGTTTCCTTACCAATGCTAACAAATGTCAGACCATCTGACCCAATGGCGTCGGCAATATCATTCCACTTGGATTTGATTGGAATTCATTTTGAGGCACATTGAGCTACAGGATTGCCTTCATCCACAGCGGTGTGCAATGTCTCCGTTAATTTGGCGACAGGTCTTGCTTTGGGTTTGGGTTTGGGTTTGGCAGTGTTCATGGGTGTGATGATGGGGGTGGACTCCATGGCGGGATTGTGTTTGACTTTGGTAGCGGGCTTTGACTTGAATTTGCGCTTTGACTTAGCAAGACCAGCACCAGCGTGAGTGTCAGCAAGATCCTGTATGTATGCCCTCGGTCGGAGAAGGAGGATTTGCTGCTGGAATAATGGGCAGCTGTTGAGTGAACTGAGGAAGGGTGTCATCCTGCTCAGTTGGTGAAGGAGGATTTGCCGCTGGAAGAATGGGCAACTGTTGAGTGAACTGAGGAAGGGCATCATCCTGCTCAGTCGTGGCAGTGCTGTGCTCGGCAGATATTGGAGAGCTCAAGAAGGAGGACAGGCTACGCATCTCCCACCCCTGTGAATCAGAATTGGCACCATTCCACGTGTGCGTGTCATATTGTGTGTCAAATGAGGGCGCTGATGAGCTGAATGCGGGGGAAAATAAGTTCTGCGTGATGTTGTCACTACCAAAATAACCCAGTGCCATAAGATCAGCATGGGAAAAAGACAACCCAAGCGCCTCAACGGTACCAGGCACACTGGATTGCAGCATGCTAAACGAATTGGGAGGCACGGTGGCAATGTTGTCCCATGCGTGTTCGAGCGATGCATCAGGCTGGGCCTGTTTGAATGATGCATCAGGCTGGGCCTGTTTGAACGGTGCATCAGGCTGGGCCTGTATGAATGATGCATCACATTGTGCCTGTGTCTGCAAAGTGTTAGATTAAATAGGGAGAATAATGAAAAGTACTTACCTCAGAGTAGAGTGCGGATTGATTAAGTTCACCGAGTGGTGATGCATCACTGATTCCGGTCGAGGAACTTGCGAAGCCTGTTATTGATGCATCAGTTTGCATCAGGTGGCTGCGAAATGATATAAAGACCTACCTAGATTATCCCAGTCAATGGAATCACCACGTTGTCCTTCGTCGTTCTCTTCACCATCCTCGGATTCTTTGCCACTGTTGCATCCTTCGAGCTCCTCAGTCTGATCGCCGTCTTCGACATCTGGCAGCAGCGGGTTATGCTTGTTCGGAGCTGATGGTTGAGTCTTATGGTGAGCCTATAGTGACTTGGACAACAAGGATTAGCTTACGGAATATCAACTCAGCGTATTCCTGGTATGCGGCAAGGAAAGTGTTGTCCTTGTCAGGGCATAACTGAGAAAAGTCGTTCCCAGCAGGAGTTTCTGATGGATGGCACCTTAGTAAGGTGAGCTTGGTAGTCAGATTTATGGTTTGGTGCACTTACGATAAAGTTACGATATTCCAATTCTGCCTCGGGTCCGGTCCAGCGCACATGAAGGAGACTATAAATCGAGTCTTTTTCTTGATGAGGCGTGCAAAGCACTGGCATATGATTGGTAAATCGTCGATACCTCTATAGGCCGTGTAAGTAACATCATAATCATAATCATTAACTAGTACTTACTTCACAATGGCATCAGCGTCGGTTTCGTCGTCGTCGTCGTCATCATCGTCATCGTCGGCTTTATCGTGTAGCATGTCCTTCTTTACCTTTTTCTGCTTATTGTACTTCTCTCTCACCTCCTTCTTCACCTCGTCTGACTCATCTTCCAGGAGCTCTTTGCAAAACTTTTGGCCCAATGCCATGCGGCGACCAGCTGTAGCTACGTTACCTGCCTCTTGTTGAGCCGCTACTAGAGGTTTGATCCATTCATCGTAGACCATATCCATGTAGATTTCTTCGACAGATTTTGCGCGCGACTTCGGCAGCAGTGCACTTTCAAATATGGAGATTTCCTTCTTGAGGCCACGATTTTTCTTGGACGTGTTTGTCCGCCAATGGAACCAGGTCTGCAATCGCTACCAGGGTTTTGGTTAGCAGTCAAAAGTTGTCAAAACATTTGACAACTCACTACTTTACGCGTTTTTTCGGCAGCAAGTTCTTCAGCTTGTTGCTCTTCTGTTAGTGGTATTTCGATGGGGATATTGGGGAAGAGGGCGGCTCGCTCAGGCCAACTTTTAAACCAATAAAGATGAGTCTTGGCCCAGAAGTGCGCGTAGTCCTTGTCCTCGCCGTGTAGTGCAATATACTCCGGCAACTGTTCATGGAGCCATTTGTATTGTTCCTTAGTAGTCCACTGAGCTGCTGGCATCTGTCATAGGATTTTAAGTCATATACCATGTTAAGAGTGTCGCTATCATACCTTTGTTTTTCTTTGCGCAATGATAGACAAGTGTGTCCCTCTACCAATGTCTATGCCCGTCCTTATATCATTCCACTGGCATCTGATCAGGGCTCGTTGAAAATCAATATCGGCGAATGAAAAAGGAGGCTAATTTAGCTGGCAATGACTTACTACAGGATCCGATTGCAGGACAGTCAAAACAAAAACAGTGGTACCGGTACCAGTCTGTTCTGGCGCCAGTCGGTGTCTCTGGGTGGATCAGGTAATGAGGGTACCAAACTGAGTTTAGCTAGCAAAGACTTACTACTGGGTCCGATCACAGGAAAATCAAAATGCAAATGGTGGTGTCGGTGCCAGTTTGTGTGTCTAGGGCCAGTCTGTGTGTCTGGTGGATCGGGCAATCGTTCATTACAAACTGAATCAAAGTGAAGTGTGATAAGGAGCGAGTTGAGCGAGTTGATGAACATTGATCTGGTTTGATCAAGGTGAGCTCGGATGATGACATGCATGAAAGAGTGACTTCACCTGTGCGCGACATGTTGATCAGGGCAATACACTGAAAGGAAATGCATTCTGACTGGCTCTAAGCGAAGTGAAATAAGGAGCATGACACTGACCTTGTTCGATAAAAGTGAGCTCAGATGGATAGTGTGCACAGAAGAGTGGCTTTACCTTTACCTTTTGTTGACTGGGGCATACACTGAAAGGAAATGGTCCATCCAAAGAAAGGAATGCGGAACGATGGTACTTACTGCCAACCAATACCAGAAAAGAGTGTTAAATCCCGCAGGTGATCTTGGTTGCGGGTGAGCTTATAGTACACTTTACATAGAGCATCACAAATAAGTACAGAATCGTGCATCGGGCAAGAGACTCACTTGGATATTGAACATCGGAATCAGCAGTTTGCATGAGCCACGACTTTGCGATAAGTACATTTGTCATATTGGCCAGCTACTAGAGACTCACCTGGACGACATCAGAGTTGGCAGATGCTGGTACCAAGCCAACACAGTGCGCAAAATCATGAGTGAGGCAGCAGTAGTTATAGAGTTATTGAGTGATCAGTATAGTAGTTCCAACATGTGCACAGTTGAAGTGATTGAAGTGATTGACTTGGAGCCTAAAGCGGCAGTGGAATCGCCGAGTTACAAGTTCAACATATGAGCTAAGACTCAGCTTGTGCTTTACTCAAATCTAGCTATTACCCAGACCACCGCGCAAGTTAGAACCCCCGCAGACATACTCTGAGTATCTATCAAGCATTGAGTTGTAAATCTCCCAAAGTTAACATTGTGGCTAGCGGTGTTATTACAACTTAGTAAGTTACTCCATGCATTGCATCTTGATGCCAACTGGAACATCTTTGCTTCAGCCCAAACGACCAAGACTGGAACATGGGCACCCAAGACACCTGGTCCGGCAGTCAGTTTCTTGGCTCTGCGACTCCCAGAAATCAAAATATGTAACTGGTTTAGTTGGTACGTTTAAATTCCAGCCGCCATTTTTGGCCTCTAATCTGAACCTCGGTACTGTATCCGCCAATAGATCAAGATGTAAAATCAATATACGAAATATGGAATCCTCAGGACGTCCCTTTGTTTTTTGACATCATCTCATCCGGCTGTGGCTACCCCTCCACCAACCTCCATTCTTGCACTCTCTTCCCAGCATTCACTCCACAGGCGTAATACTTGACTTTCCTCTCCCATATCTCCAATGATACAAGCCACCTCCCATTCCCCGCCCCATACATCAATCTATGTGATCAACACAATCCTCAGGACGTCCCTTTCATTTTCTGACATCATCTCATCGGCTGTGGCTGCCCCTCCACCAACTCCATTCTTGTATCTCTTCCCAGCATTTCACTCCACCAAGCATAATACTCAACTTTCCTCTCCCATATCTCCAATGATACAGCCATCTCCCATGCCCGCCCCATACATCAATCTATATGCGATCAACACAATCCTCAGGACGTCCCTTTCGTTTTTCTGACATCATCTCATCTGGCTGTAGCTGCCCTTCCACCAACTCCATTCTTGCATCTCTTCCCAGCATTTCACTCCACCAGCGTAATACTCAACTTTCCTCTCCCATATCTCCAATGATACAGCCATCTCCCATGCCCGCCCCATACATCAATCTATGTGATCAACAGACATTTTTGTTATTCACTGTGCGTACTGTAATCTTATCACTAAGACTACTCCTGACATCATTGTCTTGCATTAACCATAATGATGCATCGGTGATGCATCCGGTGACCCGCATCTGCGATCTCCGCACTGGAAATCAAATTTCTCAATGAGTGCATCATATCACTGTTTCAAGTCTAATCAAGTTTACTAGACGCTGCTACGTTATTCAGGGTGAGTGGTCCGCCATATCATTAATGGCGGTTCATAAGGCTAACTCAAAAATCACTGCAAATACCAGTCTCCCTTGCATTGACCACCACTAATATGACATTGATGTCAATGCTCGTGACCCAGGGTGAGTAGTTCACTTTATGAATGGAAGGTGCTTCCCAGGCTAATCCAAAAACTACAGCGCATTTGAGTCCCACTCCCAGGATCTCTCAATGAACGATCCGCTGATCCTCTTTGGATCAGTATTACTACGACACCCTACATGACCGAACCAGAGGAGTCCGTGACTGTGCACGAGGGCAGTATAGAGTTTGAGGAGGCCGCGAATGCTATGGCGGACGAGTGCTTTTTATATTTATATGAAGGAATTTTCTATAACATGCCTGCCCAGCACAATCTAAAACCCCCTTTTTATTGTGTTACTCGGGGCCGCTACATCGGTGTTTTTCTGGCATATCTCGGTGAGTTTTCACGTTCTCATTAATATTTTTTATACTTAACACCTACCATAGGAATAGTGTAAAAATCGAACTCTGGACACCAGGCAATTATGTTGCTACCGTCTTTGTGGTTCAGTCACTTGTTCTGGGAGAACAGGAGGTTCATTGTGCCATCAGACGTAGGCTCACAGCGAGCAGGTGACACACTAGTAGGTTTGATACTATACTTCGTTTGGTAGCATTTGCTGACATCTCGTTAGGATTAGAGTTATGGTTATGCGGGTGTTGCTCAGTCTACAGTTGGGACTAGTTAGTTATGGGATGATGTCATACTACGAGAATGCCAAGTACTAGTCATTTTGAGAACAATGCATTGACATGTTGGGCAATAACCCTAACCCTAAATGTGCAACACTACGGTTTGGTCAATTGTGCTGTCGTGTTGGTAATCAACATTGCAACATTCAACGACGAATGTCTACAGATCCTCCTTGTGCCGGGGAATCTTCAATTCAGACTATTGTATGCACTCCGGCAACATCCGCACACTGAAGAAGTTACAGAAACGAAAGAAGAAACCCAAGCTCAATTTTTACCGCTCAGCCACCTTGGTGCCGCCTTCTCGCCAGCATACCCAATATGATGTTCATAAAGATGGGACCATTGGCTATACACTGAAGCATCTTCGACCTCCCAAGAACGCTAAAGCAACCATCAAGAATCTAACTCATACTGCACCGACTCTGCACGATGTGCCGTTTTCAATTCCTGAGCCATTCGATGATCTCCCGCCCGAAGTATCATTGGACTTTTTAGGTGAGGAAAGCAGAAACCGAGGAGCGGGTGTATGTACACTACATTATTCTTTGACTTTTTCCTTACCATGCTTACCGTGATTATTTAGGATAATCCTTTGCTGATGTGGTTGAAGCACCGAGGAATATTCCTTCGTGAATTCATCCGTCTCGAAGGGAGATGTGGCCAAGCCAGCGCTCAGTCTTGCTTGGAATGTAATCGTCCCAGCCCGGAGTACCGGTGTGAAGACTGCTTAGGGTCAGAGCTTTATTGCACAACTTGCATCTTGTCGGCCCATGTGCGCCACCCACTTCACCGATTGCAGGTACGTTTTCATATTTGATTGGGAGAGTTGGACATGAAACTATATAAGATATCGATGCAGAGGTGGAACGGTCAATACTTCGAGCAAACCTCACTGAAAACCCTGGGCCTTCATCCAGCTTGGCCACACCACTGGCCAGAAATGTCTTAATCCTCAGCATGCATTTAACGACGATTTTGTCGTTGTCGACACCCGCAGTATCCATGAAGTGGCCCTTGACTTCTGCAATTGTGCAACAGCCGAAAGCCACATGCAGCAGCTGCTTAGAATATCCTGGTTTCCTTCAACAACATCAGATCCAAAAACGGCGCAACGTTCTCTGTTCTTGAGCAATACCACTTACTCTCTTTCGAGTCAAAAATATCTACATATGAGTTTTATCACGCGCTCAGGGATGTCCGATAACACTGGCCTACTTCCTGTCAAGGTAAATTCATATTTTCAAGTACCTTTGCAGTTACTCCAGCTGCCCTACAGGATCGATGAGTCGTTTTTGCGAATGATACGTGAGTGGCCACTTGAAGATGCTTAAGGTTCGGGGCGAGGTCACGAGGCTAGTGGTATAGATGGGACAGCTGAGGGTGAATGTGCCATATTGTGCCCAGCGTGCCCACACCCAGGGAAGAACCTTCCAGCGGATTGGAAAGATGCCCCTCGACAGTAAGTTTAGAGCGAGCTTCAGTCCAGAGTAGAATGATTGCTGATATAGGTACTGTTAGGTGGTTATACGGATTATTCCTCGCGATTGATGAATTTCGGTTAAAACGCAAGGCTGTCTCAAATGACAATGTTGACCCAAGCCTGAGTCGTGGCTGGGGTTATTTCGTGGAGGAAGATGCTTATAAAGGCTTCTTGCATGACAGTGCGGACAGCATCCAAGAGGTTAGTTAGTTTTATTTATTCTATTTGTATACTCACATCTATCTTTTGCAGAAATCAACGTGTTCAAGTCACGCTGCTGTAAACATGGCTGATACAAAATCTAACCGCGGACTCGCCGTTACTGGTTTAGGTACAATCGATTGTGCTCGCCACAACATGAAAAGGCCTAATGCAGTGGGGGATCTCCAAAAGGGTGAAAGGTAAGTCGTCATTTGCATTTCACGCAGTTGACAATCTAATGCGGGCACATAGATATATTAATATGGACTATCTATTCTCGACACTTCACCATACCGTACTCGACACTCTCAACGTATCCTATGATATCGCGTGCCAGTGGCACAAAAGATTATGGCACCGTATGAGTGCCTTTCCGTTTTCAATGCACCTCTCGCATACCGTCAAGACCGTCTCATTTTTTGTGCCCAAGTTCCACCTACCCGCTCATATGAGCAGTGCCAAACCTCCTTCTCGTTCAATTTCAAGAGCGGGGTAGGAAGGACCGACGGAGAAGCGCCAGAATGTGGCTGGGCTAATATTAACCCTGTCGCTTCAAGCACGAAAGAAATGGGTCCTGGTGCACGGCGAGACACCCTTGACGACTACTTCGGAGACTCGAACTGGAAAAAACTTGTTGGACTTGGTGCGTCTATTTTTGTCAAAATAATACATTAACTTACATTTTATCAGGTAGTACTATGCTTCGCAAGATGAAGGATGCATTGCCGGAGCGAGAGAACCATGTGAAGCATTCGAGGACCTTGATGATGGCTTGCGAGGCGAATACGGTGCCACCCTCGAACAGTGGAGAGAACAGGTGGAGGCTTGGGAGTGACGCTGCACAGCCCAATCCTTTCGAACGAAAGGCAGAAAGTAAGTACGAGTTTGTGATGGTAATACTTATGTGCTCATCTTAATCCTCCGTATATCACAGGTATCACTATGGCTTCTGTACGACTGGAGCTGGCTAGGGAGGACCAGATTGACCTTCAAACAGGGACTTACCTTGCCCTACACGAGGATTGCACTCCCAGTGTATTAATCAGCACTGGCTTAGAACTCGAGGAACAACAGTGAGTGTCCCAATCGTTGCTTATCGGACCTCGTTCTTACTTTGATAGACGGCGAATGAAAGCAGACAGAGCTGGCCTCGGAGTCCACGCGACGGACAATCAAGAAGGAAAGATGCTTCAGCGAAGCAACACTCTCAACGGAGGATTGATGCCTGGGGGAAAATGCAGGAACTATACATGCCGTTTCTCGCTGCACTACGTGCGAGCGAGGCCTCAGTATCTAACAATGTGGCCGCTGCACCAGAAGCCATCAAGTTGTGGCTGCCGTCCCATATTAGCAGGACCTCTCCTTGTGACACCCGTCTCCAAGCCATTGAATGGAAGCTGCGGTATGGGCAAGCTCATGACGCCCTCCGTTCTCTATGTTCGAACTTACGTGCTCTGACTGCGATCCTCAAGTATAAGGATCGGCACCTTCGTGGGCAAGGAGCGAACACGCGGGCATGGAATACATTGAAAGCCGTTGAAGCAAGGATCGAGGCCGCTGCCAGCACTTACGAGCATGCACGTAAATCCCTCGTTGTTCTTGCACCACGAGTGAATCAGACCCAGTCCGGGTGGCACTCGTCACTGCGGCCACTAGACCGAGCTGACATCCGCTCGATGACAGACATACTATGGGGAGAATCGGAGGGAACGAGAAAGCTGTCATGGATTTGGAGTATGCGGGGAGCGGCTCCCAACGAGATGGACAATGACAATACCTTGGAAGGTAGGCGGCTCTTCATTTTTGCTTCCTAGCCAGGCTCACAGTAGATCAGACATGCGAATAGAGTGGTGCAAAGCCCGGGCACGGGCGATGCGCTGGGCAGAAGAGGTGGAATTGTTGAAGGAGGAGATGCGAAGGATTCTGCAGTTTTTTGAGTGGGATGCGCAGCGCTGGGACGAGCGGGGCCTGGGAAACGCACTACAACTTGACGATGCAGATCAACACGAGGGACAGATGGCGTATGCCAAACGTCAAGCCGTTTTACGTCGAATGCTTGCCGAGTCTTTCAAGACCAGCTGGGCTGACACCCTGGCTCTGGTGGACACATTCGAAGACATGGACTTAAGCACATAAACCTTAGTTAGAATTTCGGTCACTCAATACATGTTAGCGAGAGTTGGTATCAAAATTGCATTGTTTGAACAACAAGTTATGGCGCAAAACAGCAACAGCAGGCACAAAAAAGAGCAAAGGCTCGAAATGGCAACAGCGGGCGCGAGACAATGGGCGCACAAAAGCGGGAGGAGGGCGGCATGCGGGCGCACAAAAGCAGGAGGGATGCGAGGAGGGCGGGATGCGAGAAGGCACCGAGGGCGGGTGGGATGCATGATGCATCACAGTGCATCAACCTGGAGGACTGATGCATTAGCAGACGGAGAAGGTGAGGGGATGCATCAGAACTTAACCTGGAGGACTGATGCATTAGCAGACGGAGGGGAGGATGCATCAGAAATCAACCTGGAGGACTGATGCATCAGAAAGCGGAGGGATGCATCAAAAGCGGAGGGGATGCATCAGAAAGCGGAGGGGATGCATCAGAAAGCGGAGGTGGGAGGGTGGTGGTACAATTGCACCAATGATGCATCACTGGAGTGCTACAGTTGCACTGTTTGATGCATCAATATGACACGAACCTGTCACGCCAGTGCCATCCTTTATGCAAAGAGCTGTAATCTCCGCCACAAATCGCGGGGAAACGATACGACTATGCTATCCGTGACGCCTAATCCCCACGAAGGCTAACAGGAAGCACCCTGAAGTAGTACCTTGTTCACCGGCTACACGGGTGTATCTGCTGACCCCGGTTAAACTGAAGTTCATTGCCGTCCAAATCTGAATTCGAACTGTAATTTCCACTTCGCTTCGCTCTGGTCCGGCTGGCACTATAAAGAGTGTGTCATGCAGGCGGTACTTTATCAGTTCGACTTTTACGGGGTTCCTTTAAAAAACGTTTGCAAGGGCGGACTCGGACTCTGTACTCAAGAATGCGCAACGCAATTTTCCCATTGCTGAACCTGGCCTTATTCAAAGATTTCAGTGGTGCCCTTAAACAGACCCCCATTGGCCCCACGGGTGACTTGGGATATGCGACATACCAAGGCAACCAGCGGTATCCAAACGCGGTTAACTCAGGAACCACGGTCGACTTGGGATATGTGACATACCAAGGCAAGCTGGACGAGGAATACCCAAACACGGTGGTATACTTTGGGATACCGTATGCCGAGCCCCCTGTAGGCGACCTGCGCTTCCGTCCAACTGTCCCTCTAAACACAGCACGTGTGACTAAAGAGGCCAACAGGAAGGTAGTCAGCGCGACCGAGCCCCCTAACTTTTGTATTCAAGGATCACTTCGTACGTGCGATTGCTGTCCTTGGATTTTCTCTGACTCCGTGGCCTAGCTGGGAAAGATGGAGGAGCAGGATCAGAGGACTGCTTAAATGTCAACATTTACACACCCTTGGACGCCACAGAAGGGCCAACTGTAGTTTTGGATGCCTGTCCTAGGTGTATCTTTGTTTTCTAATTTCTCACTATTGTAGTGCCTGTGATGTTCTTTATCCATGGCGGAGGTAATGTGGTGTTCTGAAGAATAACAGTACCTTTACTCATTTCGTTGTGACAGGTTTTGTTTTTGGAAACCCGCCCACCTGGCCATTTGATCATTGGATCGAACAAAGCCCAAATGTCATTATCGTGTCGGTTTATTACCGTCTTGCTTCTTTCGGCTTCCTGCCACCCCCTCCTGAGTTCGCCGACCAATTTGGCTATAATGCGGGACTCAAGGACCAGAGAGAGGCACTCAGATGGGTCCAGTCACACATCAGCAAATTCGGTGGCAACCCGAACGAGGTCACCATCGCCGGGCACAGCGCCGGTGCCATCTCCGTGGAACTACACATGACTGTCAAGGAGAGCCCGCCGCTTTTTGCTCGTGCTATTGCACAGAGCGTCGTCAGATCACCCTTCCCACCCTGAGCAACAGCAGGTATGTTGAGCGCACAGCCGGACTACCTGGATCAGCTCCCCACCTAACGCCCATTAACAGCCCCTCTTCGATTTATACGCAAGGGAAGCGGGTGCGATCTGCCTGATGCGCTAATGAAAATGTCATGTATCCGTAGGGCAAATGTCAGTATGCTTGCAGCAGCGCAGGATGTTGCATTCCAGCAATTGTCCTTGTGAGTTCTGCCCGCTCTACGCGAGGCATCTCCACAGCTGACGTGGTGGCAGGGAATACCGTACATTTGGCCCTGTTGTAGACAACGTGCTAATTACTGGACACCCTACGTCAAAGTTCCAGTGCGGTGACTTCACTCATGTTCCGCTTTTAGTTGGGTAGTTTGCACTCCAGTCATTTCGGTGCTGTGCTCTCGCTGATGTCAACGTGAATAGTGCAACATCGACGAAGTCTTATTCCCAAGATGTTTGGGGACATCTCTGTGGCACTTAAGGTATTACCCATTGTTGACAGACACAGACATCC
>NW_024538062.1:0-14495 GCF_016628075.1 Suillus paluster
TTTCTCCTTCTCTTCGCTTCACTTTCTGTCTCTCCTCCGGCTTCTCTGTGTCGCTACTGGAAGAGCTGGTGAGCTCTAGTACCTCCACTGCCCCCACCCAACCTCCGCCTTCTTCCCAAGGGCCTCCTTGAGGTTCCTTCCCCAGCCTGAGAAGCCCTTCTCCAGCATGACCCCGGTCACGTGAAGAATCTCCCAGACTTCCACCCAGGCCCCGTCCCTCTCTTCTTCTGCTCCGCCCACTGCAGCTCCATCTGCTCCGCTAGACGCGTAATGGCCGTCGCCAAGGCCCCCAGCTGCATGTTCATCTCTGCCTGCACCAAGACCATATGGTTGGTCGCCTTGACCCACTCTTGGTCATCTACCTCCATAATCAACTCCTCCTCTCCGTACACCCTCCTCTGCCGTGAAGGCCTGCCCGCGCCCTCATCCACTGCTTCCCTGGACTCCGTCACCCTCTCCCTTGTCCATTTCCGGCTCCTTGCCAGAGTGGCCAGTTGCATCTCCTCTCCACTGACATTACAGGAGGCCTTCAGGCCTGCGCATTGGTCGCAGGCCTTAGCCTTGGCCCTGCCTTCGCTCTGCTCCGGTCAACCACCGGCGCAACGGAAATAACAAAGGAACTTACTTTGGATTTTGCCAGGGCCTCCTGCACCAGTGCCCACGTACATGTCCGGCCAGTGGCCTCACACTGCTGGCACACGACTGCTAGAGGAGCGACCTCTGAGACTTCCAATGTCTGTGCCTACCAACAAACCATAGAAATCAGTATCACCCAGTGCCAGAAGAAAGAAAAACTTACCTCCCCTGCCTTGCGCGCTTCCTCCGCTAACTTTGCTCTCTCCGCCGCCACAGCAACTCTTGCCTCTTCCACCTTCTTGGCCCGCTCAGCTGCCTTGGCGGCCTTTTCCTCCTCCGCTATCCTCGCTGCAGCCATCAGCTCCTGCCATTCCGCAGTAGTCATACCGGCAAAGTCAAAGTGTTGAGGGGCGGACATTGTTAAAATATGAAAAGATACTAGAAAAGAAAAAAGTTTCTGTAGAAAAAACCCCGCCTTCCCCACACTCTTATAGTAGCAACCTGTCACCATGGAAACTCCACTCTGTGCCCATCAATCCACTCCAGTCCGAACTTCATTGTCTCCATCTGCCTCACAGCACAACTTCTCTGCCTCGCGCTGTGGACTTCATTCCACATGCCTTGGTTCCACTGGCAACATCTGTCTCCCATTTTCCCCGAAATCCGAGAATTTGTCTAGGACCTCAGGGGTTCGGTCCTAATGGGGGGATATTGTCACACTGTGCACGACCAATCAACCTCAAAACCCCAACCTCCGGACCTCCGTATCTCCAAACACCTCCAACTACCGAACAAAATCAAAAACAAGTTACATTGCACAAAGATGAGCATATATGTACAACCGGACACGAAGGATTACAGGACTATCTAGAGGTCATCAGTCTCCATATCTCCGCCGGAGATCCCAGCACTGCTCCCACCCTCCGCCTCCTCCTCCCTTTCCTCTGGTTCCTCCGCCGCCTCCGCGCGAAAGCCATTCCTCATCCCTTCCAGGAATAAGGCTTGGAAAGCCCTCTGCTCCTCCACAAACCTATCCATGGCCGCTCGGCTCCCCTCTGCTGCTGTGATACTTCACTCCAGAAGTCCATTGGTCCGGGCCAACACTGCCACTATGTTGTTGGCAGCAGCCACCCAGGCCTGGTCATTGTACTCTGTCCATCCGCCCTCCTCCGCGATCACAGTCTGGGGATTGGAGATCAACTCCACATTGTCCTCCATCCCCGCCGGGCTCCACTGACACTTCTTTCCCTTTGCCGAGGAGATGGGGTACCTTCCACGCACTCCCGTTTCTTCCCCTTGTCGACACTAACTGGCGGAACACCGCCATAGCACTGCGCCTTCAGCTGGCGGCACACGTCGCAATTCCAGATCTACTGGACCATCTATTAGAATACCCTGGAGAAAGAACCAAAGCATGCTTACCCTGTTGGACCTAGATGCCTGAGTCCAAGTACAGTCCCTCCACCACTCTATGCAGGAGCTACAGGATTTCTCCGGACCCTTGGAGGTACTAGATTGACGAGTAACCTAATGCCAAAATAAGTACCGACGACAACCGACGAACTATTGAACTTACCGTCGACATCCCTGCACACCCCAATGATGCTGACTCCAGTACTCTCCTCCACGTCTCTGCAATGTCCCTCTGTTTCTGCTCCTCCTCGCGTTTCTGCTCCGCTGTCGCCCTCCGTTTCTCCTCCGCCTTGATCTTTTTCTCCTCCTCCCTCCATTTGCGCTCCTCTTCTTCCTCCAGGCGAACAGCCTCCTGTAAGCGAGCGACCTCTGCTGCCATTTCCGCCTGCCTTTCTTCCATGGCCTGCTTGGTGGACTTCTTGACGCCTTCAGGTTTGTTGGGCATGATGAGCTGTATAGAGAGAAGGGCGACGGAAAAAACATTGTTTTCTGTTTCAAAAACCTCCGGCGCATTTTTTACCATCTCTGCAGAAACGCCAATGCCTCATGCTCCTAACCGACAATCCAGACCCTCGGCCTCATGGGCTTGGCCCTAAGGGGGGGATACTGTCATATCCCGTACCTCTGGATCCGGAACTCCGGAACCCCTCCACTAAAGTCTGGTTCTCCATCCTGTTATTTCGCCTGGCACTCTGCTCTCATCTCCAGACTCACCCCTATCTCCTTTTAGAATAGCTATTGCTCTGGCTACCGGTTATGTCCTTTTCTGCTATGCTTACTGATCCGTCCATTCTTACTTCATTTCCAACTTCACTGCTTTGATCCGTTATACACTTACTAATAGACTTTCCACATGCTTCATACATAGCCCTTACCTTTGCTGACTGATTTACTTACATGATACCTACAGTATATAAACTCCTGTAAATACTCCGGAACTCCTCAGTTCGAATATCATCTTAGTTCTGCTCATTCCTGCATCTCCAGACTTGAGTCTCATCTCTTGTCTACCTCCAAGTCTTAGGGTTAAACCTTAGGACTGAATCTCCGGCTCTACCTTAGGGTAGTCTAACCTCTGTTCTGTTTCTACTCCAGACTTGTCCATAGTAGCCTTACTCCATTCCCTCATAGTCTTCCGGAGTTCTGCCAAACTCCCCCAACGTCTGACCTCCAGACTTCCCTGGACTTCCATTGGACTTCCCCTCTGCCCCTTGGAAATTAAGGACACATACTCAGGTAAGGGGCGCAGTGCATGAGCTGAAGCCGAAGCCCTTTGAGTAACCTCCCCCTTAAGCACGACCTTAACACTCACTCGCCTTACTCACAAGGACACTCAAGGAGGCTTTCACCACAGCTCTGGTGTTGACACATTGGATGCCAGATGTTCCCATTGTTGTAGAAACAGATGCCTCTGACTATGCTATTGCCAGAATTTTATCCATTATCTGTCCGGACTCGGAACTTCATCCGGTGGCATTCTACTCCAGAACACTTACAGCTCTGGAACTCAACTACAATACCCATGACAAGGAACTCCTGGCCATCTATGAAGCTTTCCGGACCTGGCGACACTACCTAGAAGGCTCCTCCCAACCTATTGACGTAGTCACGGACCACAAAAACTTGAGTACTTTGCCACTACCAAACTCCTCTCGTGCCATCAGGCATGATGGTTGGAATTCCTCCATCATTTCAACCTTATCATCCGCTTCTGTCCCAGAAAACTTGGAGCTAAACTGGACTCCCTCACTAGATGCTGGGACGTCTATCCCAAAGAGGGGGATAAGGACTACACTTGAGTTAACCCTCATAACCTCCGACCGGTATTCACCATGGAACAGCTCGCTTCATCCCTATGAGCATCAACTCTAGCTACTCTGGTACTATGAGCAGCTGTGGTCATGGATATTGAAAGCCTCCAAAAAGATATTTTGACCACCCTCCCTACTGACCCCATCGCCTCCAATCATCTGCTGGAACCTTCAGATCCAAGATGGACAGTAGATGACAATGGACTCCTCCACTGTGACAACTGTATATATGTCCCGCAAACCAATGACCTCCACCTCCGCATCCTCCGAAATACTCATGACCATCCTCTATCTGGGCACTTCAGTCAAAACCAGACATTGGAACTCATCCAGCGTGAATACACCTGGCCCAGAATATGCACCTATGTCAAGGACTATGTTAAGTCCTGCACTACTTGCACCTGAGCCAAAGTCCCAACACACAAGCCCTACAGATTGCCCAAACAACTCCCTATTCCTGGAAAGCCATGGAATTCCATCTCCATGGACTTCATATAACAACTCTCAGTCTCCTCTGGCTTCACAGCAATCCTCATCATCATAGATTGTCTGTCCAAGCAGGCAATATTCGTCCTGACACATGACACCATCACCTCTCTAGACCTCACCCAACTTTTCCTGCTCCACGTCTTCTCTAAACATGGAGTTCCATCCCACATCACCTCCAACTGAGGCATGGAATTGGTATCCCACTTCTTCTGATTTCTCAGAAAAGCATTAGACATGATACTCCACTTCACCTCTGGATACCATCTGGAGGGTGATGGCCAGACTGAGCATGCCAACCAAACCTAGAGCAGTATCTCCGGATCTACTGCAATTATCAACAGGATAACTGGTCTGAACTCCTTCCTTTAGCAGAGTTCACATACAACAATGATCCAAGCGCTACCACTGGAGTATCACCGTTTTTTGCCAATAAGGGATACCATCCCAACATTTCCATACACCCAGAACGAGACCTCTCCTCTGCCCGCACGCGGGATTTTGCCATAGACCTAGATGAGCTTCACCAATTCCTCTGGGAAGAAATGTCCCACACCCAAGAACATTACCAGGGCCCCGCTGATGCCAGACAAAGGTCCGCTCCAGACTTCAAGGTTGGGGACCAAGTATTCATTAAAGCAAAATATTTCTGTTCCACCTGGCCTTCCAAGAAATTATCGGAAAGAACCTAGGCCCTTTTGACATCATTTCCCATCCCAGTACTCATTCCTTCACCATCCACCTCCCGAACTCCATGTGTTCCATACACCCTGTATTCCACGTCTCACAGTTGGAGCCCACCACTCCGAACACCATCCCTAATTGTATCCAGCCACCCCCGCCTGCAGTTGAAGTTGATGGAGAACCAGAGTATGAGATCTCCGAAATCCTGGACTTCAAACTCGACCGCCGAAGGCGACATTGCCAACTCCTGTACCTGGTACATTGGACTGGTTATGAAGGCACAGACAAAGAAACTTCCTGGCTTCTCACCACAGAACTCGGAAATGCGTCGGAACTCGTCTCAGGCTTCCACTCTGCTTATCCGAGTAAATCTGGTCCTCTCGCCGAGTTATGAGTCATTTAAGCCTCAAGGGCTCAGCCCTAAAGGGGGGATACTGTCATATCCCATACCTCCGGACCTGGAACTCCGGATCCTTCCCTGTGAAAGTTTGGTTCTCCATCCTATTCTCCATCCAGCGCTCCGCTTTCATCTCTGGACTCACTCCTATCTCCTTTTAGAATAACTGTTCTCTGGCTACCGGTTGTATACCTTTCCACTTTGCTTACTGATCCGTCTGTTTGTACTTCATTTCCGACTTCATTGCTTTGATCTGTTATACACTTACTAATAGACTTTCCATATGCTTTGGGCATAGCTTTTACTTTGCTGACTGATTACTTACATGATACCTACAGTATATAAACTCCTGTAAAGCTCTGGTACTCCTTAGTTTGAATATCATCTTAGTTCTGCTCATTCCTGCTTCTCCAGACTTGAGTCTGATCTCCTGTCCACCTCCAAGTCTTAGGGTTAATCCTTAAGACTATATCTCTGGCTCTACCTTAGGGTAGTCTATCTTTGTTCTGTTTCTACTCTGGACTTGTCCAAAGTAGTCTTACTCTATTTGCTCCTAAGCCTTCCGGAGTTCCACCGAACTCCCCCTGTGTCTACCCCCAGACTTACCCAGACTTCCGTCAGACTTCCCCTCTGCCTCTTGGAAATTAAGGGCACGTACTCGGGTAAGGGGCACAGCGCACGAGCTGAAGCCAAGCCCTTTGAGTCACCTTTCCCTTGAGCACGACCTTAACAGTCTTCCCCACCTCTTAGCATCACGTTGAGCAGTGATCCTTCACAGTTGCTGCAGTCGGACAATACACATACCCACCTCTAAACTGGCCGTTCTCCTGATGCCATCATTAGCATGTTGACCTAGAAAAATGAGCTGCACAATATCCAGAATGCACTTATGCTGAGGTACACACAGGAAATTGATGATGATTCACCATTGTCATTGTGGACACTGCCAGCATATCAGTGTCTTTGTTTGATGAAGATTGGGTGCAATGCACCAGCAATATGTGAGCTTGCTGGCTGGGCTGCTCTTGTGTAGTTTCATAGGACCACCATTGATCTCCACTGTGGGGCATTGTACACATGCATTGGCGCCAGCAAGGAAGCTGAGCAGAATAAATATGATGGAGTGGGAAGCAAAAATGACGGAATTTGTGGAAGGGAATGAGGCATAGCCATAGTAGTATGTAGGTGCTATAGCATCAGGAAAAGTGCACTCTACTTAATCAGCTTAATCAACTTTGCTCAAAACTGTTTGCACTCTCATGCATCATTCACTTGGCATATCTCATTTTTTTTGGTGTGAACTATAATAAAACATGCATGTTAATATATCTCAACAATTTTTTTCTGAATATGTTAAAGTTTGAATTTTTGCAAAGTAGATCCCTTTTTGCAAAGTTGCTAAAGTGCAAGTTAAGTCTGTTTAAGGTAAGCTTAAGTAACATGCACTTTCCCTGATGCCTATAGGCTGAAACTTCCTGTGTGAATGTAAAGCCATTGCTCGGATGCCCTATTTTAGGCAAGAACGGTTGAGCCAGAATGCATGATAATCTCTGCAGACTCTGTACAGCACAATGGGGCCGTGGGGCACGGATGGGTCTCCAGTTCCTGGGCGGCCTCAACTTCACATTGGTCCGTCAGATATGTGTGCATTCATTGGATGTCAAGACTTCCCAAACAACACTCTCTGTAACATGACCATCATTGAATCGATGAGGCTCAACATGGCCGCCCAGTAGACTCCTGCACCACATTTTAGTTTTGGTCTTCTGCAAATGGTTCATGGTCAACAAGATGGAACTTCCTAGGGTATGGTTGAAAGGTCAGTGTTTATAAACGGGTGTTGAATTATTGACCGTCTATAACAGTGCTAGAAAGTCGCTCTGTAATTTTGCCAGTTGGAAATTATGAAGAATTGTAGTCATGCGTCTCCGTCGTCCTGACAGCTTTATGTCTGCAAACAGAGGCCTGACTACCATCATGGAAGGCACAAACAGGGTCATACATAAGGCTGACGTCAGACCTCCATGGTAGGTATAGTTTCACCCACAAGGAACACGTAAATTTCGTCGCACAACTGCTATTGATGAGGACAACTGATAACCTCGAAGACCGGGCATTGCGAGAACACATGACAGAGGTGTGACGAATCTCCAAACGGTGATGCCGTACCTCTCGTGTGTCAAGCTGCAAGGATTGAGTATTATGCTAGCAACCGGTGTTATCTCCCCGGTGTGCGTCTGGAACTGGAGTGACAGGCTCAAGGAACATCACGAGCCAATGATACGTGCTGGCAATGTTGACCAAACATGAAGTAGTGCATTCGGCAGCACATCGTCTAACAGATACACTGCATTCTTGTGATCTGTACTGACTGGCGGAGGCACATTAGGATTGAGTTGTTGAGCCATCAGCACAACTGCTATAACTTCCATAAACCCGTCATGTATGACTCAGGCAGATCGATGAAACAAGTCCATGGAAAGCAGGGAGGAGAGCGCAGGTCCTGCAAGAGCTGAAGTGAAGCCAGCAGGACAATTGTTGATAGTGGTACATCAGTCACTGCGCTTGACAGGTGAGCTATCAAACAGAGGATCCTGCGCATGAGTCTGCCAGATAGAGCGAGACAGCACCAAAGGTGCACAACAAGAATCTGCAGAGACAGAGAGGTGATGTGGAGACAAGTAAGAACTGGAGGCGATGAAACCATTCAGTTGTTGCTGGAGAGTGTGGGTGACGGTATCCTTGAAGTTCAGCCAAGGACAGTAACAGAGGATGCAACTGTAGGACTGTTCGCCGTAGCCCGTATGAGGCATAAATATGGGGCTGTTATACTGGCAACCATTACCATACCGTTTCATCTGCACCCTCCCACCCACTGTATCTGGTTGATGGATTGAAATTACCCGTCACAGACCATACAGCTATGAACGTATACGGCCATCATACAGTGTTGATGGGTGAACTCAGATTTAAGTCTGTTCCATTTTTAGCATGTGATGAGTCGGAGCCAGTGTCAACTTATAATAGTGGGACTCAGAGTAGTTTTTGGGACGCTCACTAAAGTTTGCTAAAGTTTGCTAGAGTTCTACTAACCCCAATAGAGCTGCAAGGATCAGCCACCAACACACACACGAGACATGCGGCACACCTTGGCATCATGGTGGACTTCGAAAAACATGCCTGCTACTCGACCACCACCTCATCGTTGTTCTGCACGCCTCAAGGCCTTGCAGAGACTCTTTTGAAAGGACCTGAACATCATGGACCACACCCAACGAGCTGTTACCCACGTAAAAGCCAAGAACGGCGGCTTGCAAGGTGGTAATACTGCCAGTACTGCCAGTACTAGTGCTGGCAAGGAACTTCGTATCCAATGGAATGCTGATCCAAAGTGCACCGACAAGGTTGTTGAGTACCTCTGTACTCACCCTGCTGACTCCCACCTCTTGTTCTTCAATGATGGGAAGGCCCATCCTGATGGTGATCGCCTCTCGGGTAAAGACAAGCTTTCGGTTTGCAGTGTAATCACAAAGTATGTCTTTGAGTGTGATCCAGAATATGCGCCCATATATACAAACGTGCCAGAGAGATTTCGTGACTCAACAAATAATCACATCATGAGGTAAGAGATCTCCTATCCATCTGTATATATGCTGATCATATTCCCTTCAAAGTCTCAAGAAAAAGTATTGTGAATGGTACAATAAACTACATGTGACGGGTGCTGGTGTCATGCCACTCGATGATAATGCCGCTATAAACTTGCAAGGTGCGTATTTTAAATAAAATACTTATTTAACAATTTAGCTGATAAAATTCAAAGCGCAAATCTTGGACGATTTTCCCTGGTACGATGGCATAGCTTCCATCAGAGGGACAAACCCAGCATTATCACTCAATGTCACCTTGTCACAACCTGGATCAGATCACGCATCAAAATTCTTTTCACTCCTACATCCAGCGGGGAGCACTCGTTCAAGTTCAAGGAATGCTCATTCCTCTTCTAGCACTTAGCATGGCAGCCATGTTGCCAGTGCTCGGCCCACTCCCCCCAGCGCTCAGTCTTCTTCCAGCGCTCAGTATGGCGGCCATGTCACTAGTGCTCAGCCCGCTCCCCCCGGCGGTCAGTACGGCAGCCATGTCGCTGGCGCTCAGCCCACTCCCCCCAGCGCTCAGTATGGCGGCCATGTCGCTGGCGCTCAGCCCACTCCCCCCAGTCCTCAGGCTTCTTCTGGCACTCAGTACGGCGGCTATGTCACTGGCGCTCAGCCCACTGTGGGGAATTCCCCCACTGTAGGTGTAAAACCCCGTCCTTTCCGCATCATCTCACATCAGTTCTGCATATTCCGCATGTTCCGCGTTTCCCGCGCATCATCCGACAGGTTCTGCATTCCCACGCATCCTTCGGAACCTGCCCGCACTATCTGATATTCCTGTGCATTTTCGGACAACCTTCGCATGTCCTGTCCCCATCCTTCCAGATCCATTGGTACGCTGTATCTCTCTTCCCGTTGCTTCTAACGTTACCTGGATCACACTGACACATGCCCTTATGGCATGGACCCCTATTCCGGAGTATTGCACCCATGTGCACTGCCTGCCTTCACTTCCGCTTCCTGAGAACTTACTACCTGTACCTCAGTGTACCTTGAAAATAATCTTCCCTGTAAGTAGTGGTACTCAGGGCTTGGGGGTATTTTATGGAATCCCATCTTTTACCTTCCCACTTTCCCTTCACCTTACTAGAGGACTGCTTTGACATATGCCCACTATCAATCTAACCTCGTGATATACTTCCTTCGACTTTGCCTGCGAGTTCTGACAAATCAGTATGTTCCGCGCTTTATCCGTTTGAGTTCCATTTCATTCCTTTCCATTCCGCTTGAGTTCCGCTCAGGTTCCACTTGTTCCATGTGAGTTCCACTTGTTCTGCTTGTTCCGCATTTTTGCGGATCCTCATCCTACTTGCGGTAGGGTTGATTAGGGTCGTTTAGACAGACTAGTACTCCCCAGTAGCAATCCCCTTAAGGGTCGAACGTGCTTGCTCTCAAGTGAGGCAGTAGGCAGCAAAGACCCAACTGTGTAGTAGATTGATTTCTCTCTGCTGAACTTGTTGTACCCACACCGCTCCCCCTGGCACTCAGTACAGCAGCCATGTTGCTGGTGCTCAGCCCCTTCAGTTTGGCGCTCTTCCCCCTCAGTTTTACTATGACCCTCAACCCCCCCCAGTTTGGTGCTCAGCCCCCTCAATTCAACAATCAGCCCCCCCGGTTTTACTATGGCGCTCCATCCCCCCAGAGTACACATCCCCCTTACAGCGTGCCTCCCCACTCTCAATTTGCGCCTCCCCCCAATGTCATCGATCCATCTCTTGATGATGACGACGGCAGCAATCTTGATGATGGGGGGATGGACTTCGGTGGCTACAAATTGGACAGTCACACGACACGGGATTACAGTGAGCAGAATGCGAATGCTGTGAGCCTGGACAGCCCGCCCAGGCCCAAAATTACTAGAACCAAACGGCAGCTCCCTCCATCATTTCCGTTGCCTCCTATCACTCCCCCACCGCAATTTTTTAGTTATCCTGACAAAGCGGTGACTTCGTTGTATGACAGTCGCTCTGCCTTTGGACCGACCAATCCAATGAGACGCACAAGCACTGGGTCACTCAAGTCCCCTCTTCCTATTGGATGCCGTACTACTTCTGCGGGCTCTTCGCGGTGGTCCACACCCATGTCGTTGTCATCAGCGCCAGTGTCAACAATGCCCACATCACAAGCATCATCATCCAAGAAAGGTAAGCAAGTGAAGAAGCAGCGGTCAGAACTTCAAGAGCGAGTTGAGGGGATCCATGACGAAATTGAGAGTATGCAGTCGGACAGGTCATCCCGCTATGAGCTCAAGAACGACCGCTACATGGCCAAGCTGAACCTTGCTCATAAAGATAAGGAGCATCAGTTCCTCCATGAACAGCGCATGCAGGAGTGCATGGAAGCTGTCGCCGTCCATCAGCGTGCTCAGGAGGCAATGGCTATGAAGATTTGTCTACGTGAAGCAGAGGTCAGTGCACACAACGCAATGAAGGAAGCACACAATGAGGAGGCAGCAATGTTATGTCTTAAGATTGAGTACTGTCGACTTACCAATGCTGGTGGTGCAGATGGGTCTTAATGGTGTGCATGTTGCTTGCTGCTGGTTGCTAGTTGCTGCTGTATCTCATTGTTATGATTGTTCTCATCGCGATGCTGACTATCATGCTACTATCATGCTACTACATATGTTTCATACTGTGTTACCTGTACATCTTTGTTGTCTTCTGCTGATATTCTCATAGACTCCATTGCTAATGAACTATGTTTGCCTTGTGAATGAAATTGTGTGAAAGGTTCTATGTAAGTCCTAAGTTGCCTATCCTTGTCTATGCCTTGCATTTGAGTTGGGGCTGTCAAATAAGAGATCCATCAACCTTGCACGACAAGCCTGACCTGGAGTGCCATCATACACTCCATTGTTGTCTGATCCATTACCCTCAACATCTTGTTGCATAAAACCCTTGGCCTCTTTACAAGCCCATTTTGTTGAACTTTTCGTCCCATGGTATTCTTCAAACCAATAATCATGTTATGGAGTATGAGGCAGCATTGAATCCAACAGATAGCCAGTTGAAGGTCATCTGCAGAATTAATATTCTGTTGAAGCTCTCAAGGGATTGAAACCGCCCTTTCAGAGCAGCAAATGCGTGTTCAACTCATACATGGACCTAAATAAATTTAAAATTAGAAAACACTGCATTAAAAATTGGAGTGGGGAGGGGGAGGGGGAGGGGGAGGGGAGGGGGAGGGGGAAGGGGGAAGGGGAAGAACAAACCATAGAAAGGTGATAATCAAATGACCTCTGATTCTTTGTCAGACTTCCATTGCAGGGCTTCTTGAAGGGGGGGGATACACCATGTCTCCACTGGATAAGCACTGTCTGCCCAGACCCAGTGGTCATCTGGAAGAAGGGTGTCATGTTTCTCGATAGAGACAGGGTGGATCTGAAAGCATATGCATCATGGACACTTCCAGGGTGACCAAGAGAATCATCATCGACTATAAGAAGATTGTGAGCATAATAGCTGCCTAGAATAAATGAAAATTTTGAATCATAGACAAAGAAAGACAAAGCTTACTTGACAGCCAAGGGAATATCTTAATTTCCTATCATAAAAAACCTCGCCATGAAAACCAGGTTTTTCATACAGATTAATTGTTGTCCCATCAACAGCTAGAATCCCATTCTGCCACTCAGGGCAAACGTCTTCCCAACAAAATCCCAGCAAGCTGGAAATCCTGTGAATCAGGTGGAGAAAGCCCATGAATGCATTCATGCTGATCAAGCAGGGCAACCATTACACAATTAGTGCAATTAACAACTGATCCAACACTAACACCCGCCCATTGAGCCACATCCTCCAGAGATATGGCGTTACTGTATGGCCAGCACAGTAAGAAAAATAGCAAGTTGTATAGCAATGGGAAGCTGAGAGTTGTGTGAGTTGTTGTGAAAAATGGGATGGTCAGAGATTAGATCCAGGATGTCATCAAAGATTTCTGGGTCGATGCGTAATTTTTGCCGAAATAAGTGAGGATGGTGTTCCTCAAAATGAACAAGAAGGTGGCTGTGGGGCTCATAGGGGAGGTTCATCAGGCCTGTAGAGTACACGTGCTCTTTCTACCTCGTCCCAGAGAGCCTCAATGGAGTCTCGAATCTGGTCATAATGGGCAGTAAGATGATCAGCTTCATCTCCAGATGAGTCAGAGTCCGAAAAGTCACTATTTGAGTCATCAGAGAAGAATGGGGAAAGAGGCGAAGGAGGGGTAATCACAATGTTCATGAAAGAGTCGCTGAGATCTGATTCCAAACTGAAGAGCTTGAGATGGAGTCCATAGATTCGTCATCTTGTACCAAGGCATGCTGATATGCAGCCCTAGCTAGTGAGAGTGCAGCCTGGTCAATTTCATGCAACATATCTGTCCGCCTGGATGGACGAGGCATGGTGAAGGTCGAGGGGGATCAATTCCCCTATCTCCCGCTGCACATGTAACTGATTACGATGTAAATTAGGGCGGAGATTGAATTTCCAGGTTGTTCCACCTTTTGTTTCATCCCTCAATGACCGTGGTAGGCATCCTTGAAGACTCAGATCTCACCCTGGCACCTCACATGCAACCCGACTACAAATTCAGGAAGCTGTCGATGGATATGGACACAAGGTGTGTACACCTCTGGCACCTTACCACCCTTTGCCCTAATCATCACCCCCAGCCTTATCAGGCTGCCGGTGCAATCTTTTCACGGATCTCAGCCGGGCTTAACTGCTCAGTGCCTTTCCCCCAGTACCCTCACTTTGACTCTACTTCACCCAACACCACCTGTCACAACCCAGATCAGATCACACATCAAAATTATTTTCACTTGTACATCCAGCAGGGAGCACTCGTTCAAGTTCAAGGAATGTTCAGTCCTCTTCTAGCGCTCAGTACAGCGGCCATGTCACTGGTGCTCAGCCCACTCCCCCAGCGCTCAGTCCTCTCCTAGCGCTCAGTACAGCGGCCATGTTGCTGGTGCTCAGCCCCTCCCCCAGTGCTCAGTCTTCTTCTGGCGCTCAGTATGTCAGTCCTCTTCTGGCGCTAAGTACAGCGGCTATGTTGCTGGTGCTCAGCTTGCTCAGCAGTATGACACCCAGCGCCTCCAGCTTGGGTGTTCCCCTGGCGCTCAACCCCCAGCCCCCTCAAATTGACATTCTTCTTACTCATCCTTGCATGCTCCACCCCCTCCCCACTTTCACTTTGCACTTCCCCACTCCTTTCATTTGAGGACTCCTTATCACTTTGCTAGACTTCTTTTTTTCCGGCATTTCTTTTGATTTAGTGGGTTCAGGTATGGACATCAGGAAAACCACCGGTTCCTTTTCTAACTTAATTTGTCACTTAATGACATGAAAAGTACCATCAAGTCATTGAGTGAAAAAGTGTGAACCACTTAATTAAGCCCACTCCATCTCTGAATTTTCGCTTATTTCACACTTATTTCACTTAAAAAACCAGATAAAGCGGCACAAGCCTTCATAAAAAAGGGGGCAA
>NW_024538063.1:0-14436 GCF_016628075.1 Suillus paluster
ATTTTACGGAACAAACTGGATATCGCTGACTTCCCACCTCAATGACAAGGACCCAGACGAAGACACCCATACATCTATCATGCGTGTTGTCTCCAAAGTCACCAGCATACCCTTCGGACAGTTGATGAACTTCCAACCCCGGACTCACCAGATAGCGATGAAGATGTCATGGGCAGCTATGCGTAGGACGACTCGCATCGAGGACACTGCTTACAGCTTGATGGGCATTTTCGACGTCAGTATCACGATCGCATATGGAGAAGGAGCGAGCCTTCTTTAGATTGCTGCAAGCAGTCGTAGAGGGCAGTCGCCAGGGGACATGGGAAGTCCTTGCATGGCTCGGGAACGGAATCCCTATTGCCATAGCTTGCCCAAGTCGCCGGTTTCCTATAAGCCGCTTGCAACTTTGCAACGTACTTGGAGTTCAGGGCAGATTTCACAATCGGATATACCGTGGGCTTTCGCTTGCGGGATCCATCGTTACAGATCAGCCCTCGAGGCGTAGAGGTCAATGTGTTACTTGTCGAGTGCACGTCTACTCTAGACGAATCAAATCTCCATCACGTCCTGTCTCCCACTGGTACCGCGGAGAGAGAGATGATTCATACGACGAGACGGTGGCTATCCAGAGTGATTCGGATAGGCTCGCTCTCGTGGACGAGTTCGCACTTGGAGTTCTCGATTTCTGGAACGATGACATGGATGAAGGCCTCTTGAAGGCCAATCAAGAATATATCTGCCTTTTCCTGGGAACAGGGCCAACAAGCACCGCGCTCTTTAAAGTGAGAACGAACAACAACATCACGCTCAAGGTTCGGAGGGATGTCAGAAGCAAACTAACCAAGGTCTGGTTGGCATAACAGCGTACCCTGTTCTGGTGAGCTCTTTGACCAATCCTCTGATGGGACATAGAAATGATTGTAACGTCGGACGCAGTTGTTTTTAACAGGAGACGCGATAAATATCATCTCCGAGATGCTCAAGATGACCACCTTAATTCTCAATGACATGAAGAGACGTGACGAGCCCGCTGGACTAGGGGTTCCAAGGCAGGGACCACGCATTCGGGGTCTCTGTGGCCCTTTCCATGGCTTAGTCAGCATGTAAACTAGGTTCCAGCATGTTCGTAGCTTAGCTTCATCATTACTACTGTCAGAGAGGAGGAAAGAGCTGGAGCAGGATGGGCCGGCTATCACAGAGGAAGAGAAGTCTTCTGGGGTCAGGAAGGAATGGGTCCCAAAGCAGAGGTGTATGATGCAGAGATGGTAGCGCTCCTTCGAGCAATATCGCGAGCTATCAGCTTCGCGCAAAATTCCCAGGTGACCCATTTACATTTCTACGTCGATAACAACTCTGTGGTGCAGGCTGCATATGCAGCTGCACCCGGACCCTCACAATACATTGCATTACAGATCAGACGCTCGATCGAAGACTACCTAACCACATCCCCCCTCCATCATGTCCAAATTGCATGGATCCCAGGACATCACAACATCATCGGCAACGAACGTGCCGACGAGCTTGCAAAAGAAGCCACTGGACGTAACGACTCGTACCACTCGACCTATGCAAATGCGCGCCGAAGAAACAAGGAAGGGATCTTGCAGAAATGGACAGAGAGTTGGAATAGAGACGTGGCAGCACAGACTGGACGCTTCGCTCTCGCAAATCGACTCCCACCAACGCTCAAACCCCGCCAACATTTCACTCACACTCCTCGAGAAGTATACGGCCGTCTTATACAATGCCGCACAGGACACGGATTCATGGGAGAATACTACGCTGCATTCGTTCCAACCGAACCCACCTCTGCCCATGTGGGAGAACCACGTCAAACACGAGAACATATCAACGTGACTGCCCACTATTTGCGCGACAACGCATCCATCTGCGTGAGGTATCACACAACATCATACTCAACGAAATTTTGGGTACGGAGAAGGGCATAAAGGCACTAGCGAAGTTTATTCAAGAATCCAGCGCATTAAAGAAGGTCGCACTGGAACGAGAAGGAGACTGGGAAGAAAGGAGAGGGACAGAAGCCTGAGTAAGGGCAAAGAAGGAAGTGACGAGGGAAGGAGGAGACGAGGAGAGATCAGAAGGAGGAGGAAGGAGAGAAAGTGTATCATATTATACTAAGCCTGGACACCAAACGAGCCCACACGCACACCAAAACTCATCAAACGCGGACCGCTTGGCTATTCGTACTATACCTACATCCCTCACCCTGTTACAACACTCCCCAGCACAGCCCTAACAGGGCACCGCGTCTTAACAGCTCACTTTGTTTGTTGCGGTATATAAATATAGAATTTCTCTCTCTCTCTCATCATTACTACTGGCCCCTGTTTCACCGCGAGGCCCCGTCCCTTTCATGCTCGACATTCACTGCTTCAGCAGTTGAGGGGAAACCTATCAACACCTAGTACGGGGTGCGTGACGAGGGGATCTAGACTCTCGAAGCTGGGGACAGGGCGCCCGATACGCCCAACATACTCCACGTCCAGTCAGCAGAATCTGACATAAAGACGCTGCACAGACCTTGGTATCGCACAGTACTTGTGTTCGCTCCGAGTCTCGTAGATTCTACCACGATCTTTGTCACGCTGGAGGCATGCGATCGGCAGTCATGCTGCCGTTATCGGCATCAGCAACTCCTTTTGCATCTCCTGCTGACCTCGTCCTCGTTGATCAGGAGCTCATTCCGCTTACCTCGTGGAAGTTATGCAGAGGTATTTGTGATACGGCCAAACGGAGTGATTGGGGCGATCGTCCGTGGTGCACAGGAGGCTTTATTGCTCCGAAGTATTTTTGGACATGTGAGCAAAAAATAAATAGCCCCCACCGTACCATACTTAGTATATTGCAGAATAAAAGATAGCAAATTACAGTCGCAACTGAAACACGTCCGGATAGCAATGTAGATAGACGTACCACACCTCCTGAACATATCAGAGCTCTCTCAGAATGGGCAAGTCTTCTCTCTTATCGTATAAGTCATATTTGGGCAAGGTTCCTGCGGCCTGCAAGTCTTTCGCCACTTTCTCTGCACCATCAAACACCCGGAGGAAATTGCCCCCAGTGAGCCCAGCTAGGTCCAGCTTGCTCCATCCGCGTCGATACAATTCGGCAATCTTAGAACAGTCAGTCATCCCTCGAGTTGAAGTGGTAAGATGTCACGTACAAGAGCAGGATACTTTGAAACGTCCTCGAGTCCCTTTGGAGTGACAGAAATCCCATCATAGTCGCTCCCGATGCCAACGCTGAGATAACCATCAGATCAGCGGCCAATCAGGTATCGATCATAACTCACTGCTTGACTCCAGCAACTTTTGCAATGTGCTCAATGTGATCAGCGACAGCTTCAATATCAGCCTCACCATCGTCAGCGACAAATGGGCCATTGAAGTTAACCTGTACAAGCATTAAAAAAACAGAAATTTGGTTATTTCTCGACAGACCATAACAACGGCATCTCTTTGCCCTTCGCCAAAACCGACGAGGCTAAGTACTTCGTCAGGCACATTACGAGCTACATTGTGGATGGCCCTGGCAGACGAATGGGACCAGATGACTGGCGCCTTAGAGTGCAGGAGGGCCTGCGTTGCGGTCATGTCAGAGGTATGAGATAGATCGACAAGCATTCCAAGTCTGTTCATCTCTTCCACGAGCTTGAAGCCAAGAGGGCTTAGACCGTAATGCCGTGGGGCACTGGGTTGCAACATCCCGCATGAGTCGGCGAAAGCGTTGTGACAAGTGTGAGTCAGAGTAACGTAGCGAACCCCGAGCTCGTAGTACTGGCGGAGGACAGCGATAGAGTTCCCGAGTTGATGGGCACTGATGTGAATTTAGGGGAATGAAAAATCCCAGTAAATTGGCGCTCACCCCTCAACACCTAGGATACTCGCAATTTTGCGGTTTGTGATGGCTAATTTTATGTCACTTGAGCTGACAGCGTACGCAAAATCCTGCGCCAGACACCGATTATCACTACTGGTGTGAAAAGGGGGAATGCAACTCACGTGCGGGTACTTCGATATCAGGCCCTTTGCAACGTCAATTTGCTCGAGGGTGTCTCTATCGTTACGTGCGGTCAGCGAGATACATTGAGTTCAACAATAAATATCCAGACCGGACACGCCAGGAGGCTTTCAGGAAATCAGCGCCCTCATCTTCAGGGCTTGCACAACTAACATATACAGACCTTGAGCAGAGTCAGCTTAGGGTATAATGCGGAGATACAGGTATAGACCAAAAGAATCCTCCAACTTTCCCTTCTCTAAGACGCGGAATGTCGACATGCATGGGCATTTGGCCGTCGAGAGGGACATCTGTAACGTTGTTGCGCCAGCCAAAGCGAGCAACCATAGGAAGATCTCAAGTCGGATTGTAAGGGCATAGACAAGTCATATTCGAAGGGAACATACCAATGTGCCCATCCTGTGAGTTCTGTCAGCGACAGATCAGCGGAATATACGGGTCAAGAGGCGTACAATGACAGGAGCAATGTTAAGCAAATGTTGTGCTGCAAGCTCGGGATCCCGGGGCAACTTTCCTGACAGTCCAAAATCACTTATGAAGCCTGGGTCGACAAGTGCGACGACCACAGCAACGATGAACAGAACAGCGAGGGCAGACCAGACGATTATGCGGTTGCGAAGTATGCGAGGGTCTTGCCGTGCCGTCTCGTATTCGGCGCTTGGAATTAAAGGTTCGTTTTCGCTGCTCATCGTCGTCGACACCAACAACGGACAGAAGTCGCTCCTATACGGTATACCGTGATCACATGACATGCTAATACGACCGATGGCTAAATATAGTATTCATGCCAGCCTCCTGGCTCCCCGTTCCTTTTGCTCACACTTGCCAAGTACACGTTGAGTAGTTCCTTGTTGCTACAACCTAACGTCCGTGCTCTTCGCCAACAGGATTTTTCACATTCTAGGAGGTTTCATTAGTATGTACCGGTTTGTCACATTCAAGTACATGACACCCGAACCAGCTTCCACATGTCACATTGTCGTTTACAGAATTCGGGGGCCGCAATTAGCCTTACTGCATGTCTCAACACGATCTCAATCCTCGACTCTGTCATTTGAAAGCTCATGTGTGATCACCGATTACCGTGACCAGTGTCAGCTTATGTGTACACCATTGGGAGGATTCGGGCGACCCTCGACAAGGTCGCCTTGCGCACGCAAGTGCACCTCTGGATTTTAGACTATCCCGTGCAGCCCGCGGAGCATGAAACCGAAGAGGACAGGAAGCACCAACTTGTTGCATGTTCCCTCCTGTCCTCTTCGTGTTTACCCCACTTCAAACCTCGGCTCGGGAATACTTGGCCAATCAGAAGACCTATAAATGTTTGTACAACTTGTTTCATATCTGGGGTCGCAGATATCGCTTGGTGTTGGCAACTTCTTCCTTTGGACTTCCCATGGAGCCCTGGTGGCAGGTGTTCACGCTGTCATGGACGACGTGAAGATTTCACGTACTATATTCCCATTATCGTTGCCGCGCCCATGATCTGCATCAAACATCACCGAATCGCCACGAGGGCTGATGTTTCTTACTCGTAACTAACCGTCGACTGATTGCTTGACATTTACTTGACATGTTCCTCCGTTGATAGGTCCTGAATTATCAACGCTTAGCAAAACGTGACTCACCTATATTTTAGGCACCCTTCGAATATGATTCAGTCAGTCCCTCAATTTTATTCTATCAAGGATGTACGAGTCTCTGGCTCAGATGTATATCGCTGGTATCTGGCTGGAAGCGATCTTGTATGGTACGTATCAGAGGCATTTGCATTGCGTTCGCTAACACACTCACTTCTTATTCAGGTATCAAGTGCGCTCTGCCATGGCACTTGGGGTTGTTTCTGTTTCTGATCGACGTTTTAGTTGTGTACTATTCTGCGTTTGTCTTTTCATCGTGCTGGCCCACGATGGAGCATCTCGAAAGTGAGTGGAAGCCTACATCTTCTCCAACGAAGGCATGACTATGGAATAATGTCTAGAACGCTCTTGTTGTCAAGCATCGTCCAATTTTCGCTGGCCACAGCACATGTCATGATAAGCTTGCTGGAGTTGATGGCTGCTTTCACAACTTCAACCAGCGCTGCTAATCAGTACTTCACCAACCCCGGTGGCAACCAACTGTTCGTCAGTGGCTTCTTTGTATATGTCGTTAATGTCGGTGGCGAAGTGTCAACATTTCCAATGTCGTGTGACTGATGGCTATCCCCCTAGACATTTGCTCAAGAGCTACTCCTAGTGGGTTTCCCGATCCAAGCTCAATCGCAACATGGAGATGAACATTTACCTTTCAGATATGGAGATTATACATGATTTGGGATCGAAATTTCAAGATTTGTATCATCCCAGTACGCTGACATTGTCTTTTTTACCACCTCTGCAACATGAATGTTGATGACCTTTACTCCATAGCTCATTATCTGGATGCTTCATTGCAGTAAGCTACATAGATGTTTAAGTCAAGGAGCTATCGGTGGTGACATCCTACGTTTCAGGTGTAGCATCGATCGCGGTGTCTGGCTTTATACCTGCAACAGCCACAGCGCTCTCGCGCGATGTCCATTCATACGGACTTGCCGGGTGGGGTCTCGAGACTGGTGTCAATTTTCTTGCATCAGGCGGCATAGCCTATCGTTTATGGCACGCAGGACGCCGTACGGCCATTCTCACTGGACGACCCAACTATAAGGCTAGCTTTCTCATCGTCATTGAATGCGGGGCTCTGATCACCACATGCACCGCGATCATGTTTGCCCTCTACGCATCAAACAAACCAGAAGGACTCGTTGGGGTCGGAGCAGCTACTCAAATTGCGGTGGGTTCAAAGTAAGCCACCCATGACGTGTCGTTTGATTTTTTTTCTCTCCATAGACTATTTCGCCATTACTAATCATAGCACGGGTGGGTTTTGCTGCATCCAAGAGAAAGACACCTCCGTCGGCGGCTACATTTTCTACCTTTCCGAATTCCTTGCCAGTTAATGCTTCCAGATCAATGGATACATATGGGGATTACCCACTGGATGATATTTCTGTAGCTGGGGGAAGTGAATCGAGGGACAGGACAGATACAAAGATAGTGATTGCAGCTTGAGTTGTGAATTGAGTATCAATCATGGTTTTCTGGTCTTACATTAGGTTTTCGATCGCAGATATCAGCAGAAAATACATAATAAAGTCTCGAGGGTAATCCCCTACGACATCGAGATTCGTGAGGTAGCTGCAGGATCCAAATTCCTTGGAAAGAGCGCATGCACTTGTCCTCATGTCGAGTCTATCGGCATGAGTTAAGAGGTAATCCAACTAGCAAGAGGCCTTGACCGGTCTGCGCCAGCTCGAGCTCGAACGTGGTTTGTATCACGACAAACCATCCGAGTCTGGATTTCAGATGTTAACGTGTTCTGATCACGTGCAGAGATTTTGGCAGAAGCGCTGGCAGCCCTAATGCATCTGAGGCTGCACAATGCAGCCGTGACCTCCCTCGTTTACTATTTCCACTCGTCCAGCATGTCCATACAGTGTCATTAATTGTACTTTTCACCAATCGAGATACCCTAAATATGAAGCACGATAAGCGCGAACAAGAGCCATCGCCTATATATGAGTCTCAACCTCCGCCCTGGCTGCCTAAGTCCCACAGGACTGCTGATGTTGGTGAGGCCCTTCACCTACGTATTGAACCCTAATTATCCTCATGCATCTCTTCTAGGATACCCTGGATTTCATCCGCCACGCCCAGGACAAGATGAGGATGTATTGTCTGACAAACATATAAAGGATGGCTTCTTATTACCGCTTCCCGTGTCTGTAAGTCTGAGGTTCACCAATCCCAAGTTTTAAATGGCTGATGATGATCAGGATGAGTACCAAAGTGCTGCAGTTACGTTCCTTCAGCAGGACGCTAAAGGAGGCCGCATGTTCGACCAGAGCATGCTCACAGACCTCGAGCATCTCATGAATGATATCTTTACTCGAAAGGCAGACAGTGCTGCTTCTATACAGTAAGATCATTATCTTGGCATTGAACTTCGTCCAACATTTTCGCAGGTTATCAGCATTCAAGATTCCTTCTCGAGTCACCATGAGTGATACCAAGCGACAGACATGGTTCGCCGAACTCGCGAATCCCGACGTGCCATTAAATAAACTCGGGAAAAGCGTGCCACATGGCGCAAAAGGACACGACCTACTTGACCTTCTTCATACCAACAACGTTGCTATACCCCGTGCGGTCTGGTTTCTTCGAGTGTTCGGTGCCAATGAGACTGTAAGTGCTGATGTGGTATATCTCAAACTGCGTGATTAATATGATACAAGGCTGGTCTGAGAAATAAACCGTCTTACAATCCTACTCAGTACAGCATAGATTGGGCGATAGTAGTAACCAGCTATATCAAGAAACAGCTTGCCGACATTGCTCTGCCGAGTGCCCCTAGACCCGGAATGAATATCAAGCAAACATTTAAAGGCGTCCTCTCTGACGCAGAAAGCCGGGACCGATGGGTTTCTCGTTTCACGTACTGGTACAGTGTTTGATTCGACCGTTCAAGCATTCGCTAACAAAGTCAGTCTGAAACTACTGCGACCGTTCTATGATGAAGGCCTCGTAGATCATCGCACTTTCCTTACATGGCTTGTGATCCAGATGGCGGCCTGCAATCTTGCCCAAGCAGGATTTGTAGCACATCTGGCTGATGAGTATCTCGATGGAGTTCTGGAAAAGCGCCCATTTGCAAAGCCCCTTTTAGACGCGTGCATTGCAAAATTGAACGAAGTAAGTTTTATGGCTGTATGCCTCCACCTGTTATTGACCGTTACAGGTCAGGACGACTTCTGCTCAGGGTCACCTCAACAAGCTTGAAGAAATTTTGAAGTCTCTGATTCAGGTATACATCACGCTCTGCTTTTAAGCGCTATATAACACATAAATGATCCTCATTCAAAACCAGCGCATTTGCATGACCCTTCCGGACACATTGGTTTCTCCCAGTACATGGCTAGCGCATTCATCGCTCTTGTGTTCTGTACTTGCGGATGCCGCTGGTGATGAACCTAGTGACTGTCGACGACGTGATTTTCAGCAATTGATATCGGATAATCTAATGGATATTCAGCGTCGCAACGACGCCATGTTATTTCGCAACCTGCCACCGCGAAAACTCGAGCGCCTTGGGTCTTTGGTTGTTGATATCCAAATTCTAAACTCGATCTGCAGCACCACGGACATGTCTAGTATATCGTTTTTCTCTTCTCAAATTCCTGATTACACATCAAGCTCGAACTTTGTCGACAAACTGGACACTTTGTTAACGTGGGCTGTGACACCATTGCAGTATGGCTCACATCGACCTTACGCGGCTGTGACCCTGCTCCAAGCATATCACGAACGCAACGCGCGCCGTGAACTATCTTCAGCTACACTTCACGACCACCTTTTTGATTGGCTCGACTCCAAACCTGTCGCTAGGGAGGCTGGAAATCTCAGGGCAATAGCAGTTCTGTTCGGGAAATTAGTTAAGGGTGGGCTCTTTGATTACGCAGCTTATGTGCAGAGGCTCGTCGCAAGAGGCGAACAAGGACTCTGTTTTAACGAGGTATATTGTGTGCCATATTAACGTTGTTCTCTAACCCATAATGTTCTTCAGCCTGTTGAGATGGCTTCCTCGCATCGCAATTTCCTTCGCTGGATACCGCTACACAACGCGACATCATCTCTTTCAATTCAGCGCAAAGTTATTGTCTACGGTGCGCGTGCACGCCAGACTCCTGAAGATGTCTGCGAACGCGAGATGCGCAGAGAAATCCGTGCAATCTTGCCACTTGTGTTTGGTGGTAGGACTAATGTTTTAATTTGGTTCCACATTGCTAATGAAGCATAGGCGATGCCCTTCCGCCTTCGGTTTCTATGTCATCTCTCCGAACGAGCTGTCCTACTGTGCTCGACGCACCATGTTTTGAGCAAGTGCGAACGTTTAAACAGTGGCTGCTGCCGAATTTTTACAAATTCGCTTCAAGGTGTGCAAGGCCAACCCCTCCCTCGCATTGGCTGGTTTGACGGAGTGCGCAGATCGGAATCATTAGATGAGATCAGTGCTCTGAAAACATACAGCACAGCTGTCGAAATATTCAGGTACACTCACAGCTACGGCTCCTTGCTGGAGGTGTGTGTTCTGCTCCCTTCAAATTTTGAACTATTGACAGCTCTTGTGCAGCTGAGTCTCTCGGTCTTGTCCCAGACATCCCACGCAGAATTACTGACCGCCGTCGGGGAAGTGTTCCATCGCTTTGCAACTATATGGACGGCGATGAATGTCACTGGAAGTATCACTTCCGCACTTTATTCCGCTCATTTGCTTTGGCGAACGCGAGGGGGGAAAACCAGATCTCTCCTGACCTTGGTTATTGAGATGGACGATGGACGCCATCTAGATCCAACGGCCAGAACACAGGTGGAGAACGACATCGCGGCGTTCACACACGCGCTGGCTCCTAAGACAGACCATCCAGAGGTCGTCCCATCATTCATGCCCGAAATTTTACTTTTAGCTGAAGATTCCAAGCTGGACGCTCCATCAATTCTCGCAAATAGCCTCTGGTACAAATATCGCACGTCCGGAGACTGGGCTTGGAAAGTCTGGGACAACACTGTTGCTTCGTTACGCCAAGTTCCCGTCATGAGTGAGGACCATGAGCGGCGTCATACGTATGCACTCCGCTATGGTCAGTTTCTCCTCAATGTCGACCACCACCTTCCTGGCGGCATCGACAATGATGTGCTCCAATGGTTTCTTGGTACTGGAAAGAGTGAAGTGTTAGGATTGACGCCCGAAACGTGGGATGTGCTTAAAGTCGTCCTTCTCTTCCTATGCGTCCACGGAGCGCTATCAACAACTACATTGCTTCAAGGACTAGTCTACCCTGCCTGGCAGCTGGGAGCTGATGCAGGCCCACTCTACCAACTACAGAACGCGGAGACATTTATTCAGGCAGCCAGCAAACTTTTTGACGCACTTGTGCTTCAGGAGGAGTGTTTCATTAGCCCGATCATCCCACAAGAGCTCCTTGATGCACAACGGATCCACACTTGGAGACAGGACGCCTTCCGGGAACCTCATTTCACTCTTCTGGCCAGCAATATACCGACTTTGGTGCTCCTGGAACACAATGGTGTAGTTTCAGATGACCTTCGCGGATTTGCGCGAGACCTTCGCCTGCGGACGTGCGAGAATCGCGACATCAGACAATCATGTTACCGCAATCTCGATGCTGTCCGCAGGGGCTTCGAACATCCAATTCAGTCGGGAATGGTCGCAGAAAAACGCTTTGTGAAACCGCTTGTCAACGCATTGAAATTGATTCTGAGCGAATCTAACGAAGGTGCGTGAAACCCGCGGTATGGAATGAACCTCGAGATTCACGATCAACTGAAGATACAGATGTCAACTCGTTCTTAAGCACTGGGATATCATCCGTTTCTGAGTCCGTGCACACTCGCAGCGACTGCAGTTCAGCTGCAGTTTGGGCTGAGGCAACTTGGACGGGGCGCTTGCTTGTGATTCGACAAAACAGGGTGCAAGTGCATCACTCGACAAAATGACATCCTTGATCTTCCACCACTCGATGGCCTCAGAAGAAGCATACTTCATCGCGGAGATGGCAAGGGGGCGTCGATGGACCGGTGGCGATTAAGTAAGTGAGTTTGTGCTCGGATTGACACACACTGAAACGATGAGTAGTTCATAAATAACGGTTTCAAGAGTATCGTTGACATTCTTAATCAAGCCCCTGCTCCTTCTACTCCCGAATCATTACTGGTGCGAGTTGGTCGTGCAGGTGAGGTGCTTCGCGTACTATCACACGTCTCAGAGCCACTGCGAGAGGAAGGAGCTGGGCTGGATCTTGACATTTCAACGCAAGAGCGGCTTGCGAAGACCATTCTGGAGTTGCTTCAATCGCCATGGTGACATTCTCCAAAGCGACTGGACAGTCTCTGCACATCGTCACTGAAGCTGTCATATTTTTGGCTCGTCTCCTTCAATTTGACCTCGGTTTCCCCGGGATATGGACGACACATTTCGAGAAACATGTGAGAAGATGGCGCCAATTCTCTTTGACCTCGTCGTAGTATGTAAAGCCGTATTCCGTGTGCGAGCTCTGAGATAACGCAATTGCAGATTCATGCATGCGGCCCTGCACACGATGCTGTCGCGTTTGTGCTTCTTCTTGATACTTTGTATTTCCTCATAGATGGTATGCTCACATGCAGTCGCGGTGTTCTGCCCCGTTTAATCGCACTTCTCATAGATCTTTCCCTGCACTCAAAAACGTCATCGCCAGACCCGTTCAAGTATTACCCCACAAAACTTCAATCACCTCATCTCCACTCCCTCCCTGGCTCACATCGTGCCCGGCTTCTGACTCTCTTCCCGCATCTACGACCGAACGCAGTTGTCGAAGACCTTGCCCATGCTCATCGAGACAGCACAGGCCACCTCGTTTATGGCGCACCCGTTCAAAACCGCCCATGGGAATGGATTGAGAACCTTGGCGGAGACGACAAAGACGACGGCATAATACGAAACACTGCCTCGCTGTCGCTCGAACTGTTCGGAGCGAAGGCCACGGGCGATCGTCTGATCGGCTCTGTGCAGGATGAAGAGTGTCGCATACCATCGAGACTGGAAGGTGTCTTCGAGGACAAACTAACGGCTGAGAGCGTCTTCCGTCGTGATTGGCGCGAAACTCGATTTCAGGCACACTCTGATGTCCGTGCTGGGAACGAGGGGTAGGAGAGGACATCAACGAGCTGGGCAACTTGCCTACTTTTGGAGTGCAGAAGCCGGGGTCTAGAAGGGTGTCGCCTGCTTCGTCCGTGCGTTCTCGGGGATCGGTTAGCTCGGCACGTCGTAGTCCCGGGTTGCTCTCGGGTAATAGAACTTCCGTTTCTACGAGGGAAGGCACTGGGGAGAGTGGGATTGGTTCTGGCCCAGCGGGAGGGCAGAAACGAAAGGCTTCGGTTTCTGTGGATGATGACGACGAGGTCGAAATAATAGAGGGGCCGGTTCGAGCAAACCCGAAGAAACTCAAAGTGAAGTCGAAACCAAAGAAAAAGTAGTTGCCTATATATGTTCCCAACTCATCTTGAATTTGCGTCAGCATGTTGTCTTTTTGCTTTGTCTGGTATAATAATGCCTATAGCGAAGTGCTGTACCATAGTTTAGTTTACAATATACATATGTATGATAAAAGTTACAATAACGTAGGACGTTGGGGTAGCGGTCAAGTACAACAATGATTTGATTATCGAGAGAAAAAACCATCAAATGGACCCATCTGCTGCCCGCGGCCAGAAGTAGAAGACCATTCGCGCTGAGTGTCCGGTTGTCCAAGGACACTCCCGACGACGGAAACGATGTCCTTGATTGCATAATTTACGACTGGTTTCCCCGTGACCTCCTTCCGACAACCCGGACAAGTATACTCTGGTTGCTGTTGCCGGAAATTGTTGAACGTTGCGTGTAGTTGTGTCCGAAGCTGAAGCGAGATATATGGAGCAAGAGTCTGAAGAAAATGGGGGAAATTTGGAGGCACGGGATCACGGTCCATGATGTAAGTGGGATGGGCGCGAATATATTTGGTGAGCGTTTCGTCGAACCAGCTCTTTAAGCACCTCTCGCAATAAGAGTGTCCGCAGTCAAGGAGCCTGGGGCAAGCAATTGGTCGATGGAAAGCGACCGAAAATGGGAACTTACAGGTATGGAGAGTACATCAAATGTGCGCATATATCGCAAGATACCATGTCCTCTAACTTGGTAGCATCCTGCACGGGACAACTGAGAGATCACGAGGAAAGGCAGAAAAAGCTCGTACAATAGTGCCTTTCGATTGCAAGGTAGAAAGTTTCTGCTGCTGCAATTCGATCTCCCGACGTCCGGCATCAATTTCTTGGTATTTTTCGGCAAGCTCTTGACTTTGTTCTTTGAGCTGCTTCCTCGAATGGTCAAGTTTTAGGCGATGGTCAGCAAGCTGCCGCTCTAGGTGCTCGTTTGTCTAACCTCGTCCCATCAGTGGCTAAATTGAAATTCCTAATTGCGGAGACGTACATGCTTCAACTTTGCGATCTCCCGCTGCGAAGCTGAGCTTTCGGATCCGTTTGCCTTCACTTTGGAAGGACCGGCCCTTCATCGGATGAGGATGACGATATCTCCAAGACCTCACTCGTCGAAACGAGTTTCTTGGAAGGCTTCCTTTAGATCTTGATGATGCACCGGCTTTGCTTGGTCGGGTATTCTCATCATCCGAAGACAAAACAATGACTTCAGCTACAGTAGCCACGATTGGTCTTGGCTTCGAGCGAGGTCGTGTAGGTGATGTATATGGTTCGTTGGCGCGTGGGC
>NW_024538064.1:0-14422 GCF_016628075.1 Suillus paluster
GCCTTTTCCTACGCTTTTGGTGGCCTACCCTGGTTGACGATGTCAAGTGGTACCTCTGGACGTGTCATGAATGCCAGATCCGCCAGACCCGCAAGTTACATATCCTGCCCTCCATTCCGATACCCGGGGGCCTGTTCCATAAGGCCCACCTTGATACCATGATGATGCCCAAAGCAGGCGGGTATACACGTATAGTCCAAGCGCGTTGCGCATTGACTTCCTACCCGGAATGGAGGATGCTCCGCACTGAAACCACGAAGATGCTAGCCGCGTTTATCTTCGAGGACATTTTTTGCCGGTGGGGTCCTTTAGCGGAAATCGTTACTGACAAACAGAACCCCTTTCATCGCAGCAGTAGACTCGTTACGCGAGCAGTACGGGATCCATCATATCCGGATCTCCCCCTATAACTTGCAGGCGAACGGGATCGTGGAGCATAGGCACTACGATGTCCGGGAGGCCATCATGAAAAGTTGCGAGGGGGATGAGTCGCATTGGTACCAATCTGCGCACTGTATTATGGGCGGAAGCGGGTAACTATCCAGGTCCACGGACTATCCCTGTACTTCAGTACATGGGGTTGAGCCCCTCTTTTCCGTTTGATATCGCAGAAGCAACTTACCTCATATCCCCACCCAGGAAGGACTCAATTTCATCCACAGAGCTTATAGCATGGCGCGCAACGCAACTCCAGAAGCGTCGGGAGGACCTTGACGCGATTAAGGGTAAAGTCCTCATAAGCGATCTTGGTGGGTACCAGTTCCGTCAAGGACTTCGAAGCGAGGTTCCCGCACCCTCCATCAAGGATTACGACTTCCTCCCGGGTAGTTAGTACTAGTCCGAAAACTCACGGATCGAAGTCGGAGCTGAATCTGGAAGATGAAGCCCCGGTACCTAGGACTGATGGTAGTCCTTCGTAGGACGATGGGAGGATCGTACCTGTTGGCAGAACTGGATGGGTCCGTTTATCACGACTTTGTTACGCAGCATTCTGCATACTCCCGTACCACCCCCGCAGTGCGATCTGCATCCCCCGTTACTACTATCACCGGACTAGAGGACGACGCAATTAGACCAGTTGGCTGAAGGAGATGCTGACGAGCCAGACGAAGAAGAACCCAAGCCCGACCCCAGCGCATAATGATCATCATCCCCATACCACCTGACCCTCATACCAGTAAATATCCCCCCGACCCCGATCGCCATCCTATATCCAAGAAAAAGAAAATACCGTCAAAACAAAAATATATCATAGAAGTACTACTCTCTGTTTTACCCCTAGTTTCGTCTGGTGATCCGTCTCTCATTCCGTTTTGTTCCGTCTCTATCCACCCCGCATACTAAAAAGAAAGAAATTACATATCTACAGATTCCCGCTATATATTCGCCATTTGATCCGATTAGACTATATGTGTGCGCATAAACCACAAGGACCCGTTTTACTTCTCCCGCATGAAGCCACACCATGCACGTTTGTAGTTCCCAAGTGTTCCGTTCGATAATAGACAAAGCCCATCGGATCCGCGGACGGCGGGCGAGGAATAGAGGAATGAAGCAGATCGATGAAGACAAGTCAGACGCGTAGTCCGCAGGCTCACAGTGTTATATTTCTCCTTCCCGACTCATACCTGCTTATACGTTACTTATAGTCCCATTATCCCATAGCATCAGTGAGGATCTGGATAGGGACACGGACGGAACCAGGATGGATCCCAGGACGGATCCCATGCAGAACCCATGCGGAACCCATGTGGAACCCATGCGGAACCCATGCGGAACCCATGCGGAACCCAGACGGAACACCAAGAAAATGCATACATTGTACAAAATATAACGACGGATATTCGAAGACATTGTATATACGGGAGGGGAGTGGATCCGCTAACTAGAGGAGACCCCCAAGACGCCTCTCCAAGCGACCCACCTCAGTGGAGATCTTGTAGGCAGACTCATAGAGGCTGATGAGCTGGCCCTTCAGGATGTGCAACTCATGCTGCACCTTCGCGATTTTGCCCTTCTCATAGTGCGACACTTCATCAGACGACTCCTCCACTGTAGGGGTGGCAGGGACGACTTCCTTTGCCTTACCCTTTCCCTTACCCTTGGGTTCCGCTGCCTTGCGCGTGTTGCGGGTAGCGCGCTTCACAGGGGCCTCGACGATTTCCGGCTCACTGCCAGACGGAACAGCCAAACCGGGAGACGAGACGGTCCGGCGGAGGGATCCACTAGCACTAGCAGAGAGGGTGGGTGCATCCGATACCTTGCCCTTAAGGCCTATCTGTACACTCAGTCAGCACCATCCGGAACACAATCAGAACCCATATCACATACCCGTCGCCTTTCCGAATGAAGCATACTCACACTTCTGATGAACCACGTTGCACCCATTACAGGACCGCTTGTCCTCACCTACACACTCCTTCTTTACCTTCACACAACACGCACAAGGTGGATCCATTGAACACAAGGCAACGGGATAGACGTACCTTGGACGGGATAGCTACCTCCATCTTCATACGGTTGATCCGGGGGGCGAGGGATGCAGACCCGCCTGTTCCGTCCGTTGAAGGGGGTTGCGCAGGGGTGGATCCGGTGCGGGCGCGCGGGGGGGAGTCAATACCCATCTGCACCTCACGGGACTCACGATCCTTTGTGTGCGCTTCGAGGGCACTGCATTCACGAGTCCATTGTTCGTACTGCTCATTAGCCCCAAGCCCAGCGGCCCTTGCCTCACCGGACATTGTAAGGACGACATTCTGGGTGCGGCCCCGGTCAGTGCAGTCAGATAGCGCTCTCTAGAAGCAGAGGGGTAATGTTCCGTATCGAATGGAATAGACAGATCACTCACCATAATATTGGCCCAACGTTCGCACCACATCCTCCATTCTTCCTGCAGCTCCTCCTTATCATCCGGAATGCACTTTGCCTCAGCAATCACCCTATCCTCCAGTTCCTTCCATTCCGTGAGGATCCGATCCTTACCTGAGTCGAGGGGTGCAGGAGGAGTGAAGGCAGCAAAGCTAAAAGACATAGTTGTGAGAGGGGACTTAGTGGGCGATTGGGGGTGAAAAGTTGACAAAAAGAAGCGGATGATCCAAGGAGCGCCCATGTGTATCCTTCATTCCCCATTACATTGAGGAACCGGTTCTTTGGTCGTGTTCCGGCCCATCGTTCCATCATCCTGTGCGACAGCATTACCATCAGACTTCTTAGGCCGCGTTCCGACCCTTCGTTCCTCCGTCCTGTGCGACATCATTGCCATCAAACTTCTTTGGTCGCGTTCCGACCCTTCATTCCATTAACTTCTCGCGCGACATCATTCCCATTGAGCTTCTTCGATCGCGTTCCGTTCCATCATTCCATTAACTTCTCGCGCGACATCATCATCATCATGCTTCCTCAGCCGCGTTCCGTCCACTCGGTCTGTTACAGCCACGTCATGTGACTCTTTTAGAAGAAATCCTGCTAAGTCTGTCAATTACTATAGTGCTGACCGGGGACGGTCAGTATCTGAGTCCCCCACAGGTGTGGGGAACGACCCCACTGTAGGCCTGTATCCCGCATATTTCCCATGCCTTCCCACCATTTTCCCACGCGTTCCACTACCCATCCGCATCTTCCCCGACCCATCCGCTACACGGAACCAAGCGGAACCAAGCGAAACCCAGCGGAACAATCGCGTACCACACACATTATATTCCTTCAGCCTTTGGAACATCCTCCTACGTCTTGTCCATGTCCTTCCATCCTCGCTGGTGAGTACTAGCTACGTTCCCCATGTCACTAACATGTTCCTATCTCATTTCCCATGTGTTACGGTACTTATACGGATCCTTCCGCTACTCGGGACCGATTCCTTATCTCACAGCCTCACCCGGTTGTAGCATATCGCATTTCGGAACCCCTTCCTATATAGGTAGCAATAGATGGGATCTTAGTTTTTTACCTTCTGATAGACTCGACTCCACTTCCACTTACAGAGTACTTCCCAGTACTCCACTCACTGTTTAAAATATCTTCCCGAATCTATTCCTGATCACATTGCATTGCTCCCGCCCCCATGAGTTCCGCTCAAAACGCCCGACATTGGATCCAACGACTTGGAGCAAGTACCAGACACAAGCCTGGTCCGACTTTGCCCAATCATCCTCCTGCAGGCTTGTAGTTTCTTTTCCCTCCATTTGTTCCCCATTAGTTCTGTTTGTTCCCCGTTTGTCCTGTTTGCTCCGCGTTAGTTCTGTTAGTTCCCCGTAGTTCCGCTCATCGCACGCTGAGTTCCGCTCATCGGGAACCCTCCGCATCTTTGTGTTCCCAGTCCTAGTAAGGACCGGAACCCTTCGGGTCGCTAGACAGAGTCTAGTCTTTGTTTCCTCGCACTTATTCGAGGACTCGCTACCCAGTAGCAATCCCCTCGGGACGAGTATAAGCCTTGCACCCTTGTTAGACTTCTGATTCACACAGAGTCTATTTTCCTCACCCACACCGGACAGTGAAGACACCCTTGTGCCCGAGGTCATCATGCGCCTCCTTTACTATCTGGTCTCTCTTCCTTTCTGGAACCACTAATTGATGCCTCCCATGGGGTTCCCATCGCCACATCAATCCTTCGAGAATGAAGAACCGGGATGTGGACGTCACAAACAACGTATATTCCGTATCTGATAAGGCCTCGGGTCATTCCTGGGTTTCGAGGTATAGGCGGAGGGAGTCGATTTTCGCATGCTTGGCATCTGCTTTTGCTGATTGTGGAAAGGATGGTTCTTCTTGTTGGGGGCCGACGATATCTAGGAATACGAGTAATGGGGATGCACTGCTGCTCGTAACAGCGGAACGATTCATATATGGGGCCCGGATGGGCTCGTGGTCAGCAGGCGGGACGGATGATATTGTGGGTAGAGTCCTATCATTGAGGAACTCGACCCCAAAGGAATACGCGCGGTCTAGCCAATCCTCGTGGTCATCATCCTCCACGGGATCCGCTTCAGCGGGCGGCCTCCTTGAGAGACCATCTACCCCTGCGTGCTTGGCTGCGGGAACATGAACGAGCTCGAAGGAAAAGAGCAGGATACCCGCGATCCATTGATTGATAGTCGCATTGGGCTGAAGATCCGGATTATTGATCATACCTTTGATGTACTTTGCATCGACCTCTACAGTGAGGTTCGTGACCCTGAAAATGAATACCCGGACCGCCTGCAACACGCGGAACAGTCCGTACAACTTGAGCTTGGCTTGTGAGTAGCGGGACTCGACTTCCGTCAGTGTGATGGATCTGAAACGATTCGGGTATCTTTTCTTATCCGCCCCTACCTGAAGCAGGATGTACCCGATAGCGATATTGGAGGTATCGACGGCTAGGATGACTTCCCACCCGCACTCATAGTCGATCCGACGCAGTGCAGGGGACTCTAATATCGAGTCCTTCAGGGTCTGCATGGCGAGTTGGTGTTCCGCTCCCCACTCGAATACGGCGTCCTTCTTCGTCAGGTTGATGAGCGGGCGGGCAATCTGGGAGAAGTTACGGATGAAGATCCGAAGCACCCCACAGGTTCCTAGGAACCCGCGGACCTGTGTTGCAGTCTTGCACTCTGGCCAGTCGTGGATCTTCTGGACCTTGGACTCTTCTGGGATGCGACCCTCGAAGGTGCACATGTGTCCTACAATTACCGCGGACGGAGCTGCTATTACGAATTTCGATGCGGAAACCGTGACCCCGACATTCTCAAGACATTGGAGGATCTGGTTGATGACCAGGCAGTGTTCCCATATGAAGCGACAGATCCCCGGGTTTCGGGGAATGGTTTCGTAGGATCCGTCGTCCCGTTGGTACCGGGTCTTAACTGATTTGATGGGCACATCATCAATGAAGGGGGAAGTATGATCCGGGATTTCATCCTGGAGGGTGAATGCGCTATCACCTTGGTAGACTTGGACTGCATTGGCATGTCCTTGTGGAAGGGTAGTGAGTCGATGGGGGCCGAGGGGTGTTCCGAAGGTAGTGAGATCCCAGGACTCCTCATGGAGGGGACGCTGGTCATAACCCGAGTAAAGGTCCATCATCCCATATACTGCGTACCCAGCGAATGATTCTGCGAGATGCTCGACAAACGGAGGGACGGATGTGTCACGGATGGTTACTGCATTCAGGGGTTGGAGGTCGTGAACAAGCCTCAATGACTTCCCGTCCTTCTTCACGACGCAGAACCAGCGGGAACGGTATGCGGCTGTGGATGGCTCGTATACACCTGAATCGATTTTCTCCTTGATGATGCGGATGACTTCCATTAGGATTGCGGGAGGAATGGGGATGTTACGTTGAACCCATGGGATATGCGGAACTGTGGGGATTTTATATGCTGGAAAATAATCTTCGTTAAGGCGCCCGCGTTCCGCAGCGCCCCAAGCAAATGCCAGTTCATGGGTGCGGACTAGCCAACGGATCAGTTTGAGTTCCTCCGGCCATAACCAATTGGCCGGATCAAGGTCTAATGCTCCCATCCGCTCTTCTGTATAGCGGACCCCCGGAACAAAATCGGGGGGGAATATGGGTAATTCAGGCATGCCTGCTAACGGATCGTCTGGGAGCCGATGCACGACCCTAAATTCTTTGGGCATCGTGGTGGGCACTGTCCGCACTTTCTTCGCAACTGGTTTATACACCAGCACATGACGGGCGGGATCATAGGAATAAACGGAATTGAACGCATCAACGGCTGCGGGATTGAACACGGACTGGGTCGACGTGAGATATGAATACTTCTCGGAATGCGGACTCGCGGATTCATAGGAATATGCACGGACAGATGAGCTCCTTGAGAGCGACGGACGGATGGAACTGATGGGACGGACAGAACGAGAATGAAATGGAGATGGGGAAAGCGGACGCGTAACTTCGACTATCGGATTTGAATCTCCCCGCGGGTCTAGTGGCTCATCAAAAATCAAAAATCCCGCTCCCCTCCCTTGGGATGCTCGGAACAGTGCTGTCCGGAACCACAGCGCGTGCAGGGCTTAGACCACGCGCGGGTCAGAAGCTTGATCTCACAGCTTGTGTTAGGGTCAGTAAGTGTTACGTCCTGTTCCCCGCTGAGGAGATCTGTAGTATGGCAACTCGTCAACTTGAAGAACGGATGACCCAACAGGACCTCGAAGTTAGCCCGCTCGACGACTTGGACTTGGAAAAACATTTCCCCTGCCCCAAAATCAAAGGACAAGTTCTCGATGACGCCTAGGGTAGCGTCCTTTGAAGTATTGACGGACTCCATGGTGGTCTGATGGTCGGAACGAAGGGGTACACCTAGCGCCTGCCAAATGGACCGGGGCATGACAATGATTTCTGCTCCCTGGTCCAGGACACAGGTGAGGGCCCACTTCCCATGGACGGTCGCTTCAATGCATCGCAGGGGCTCAAAGTGCTCGCCTACTACATGTCCCCGGTCGTCGCGGGTGACGTAGTCCTCAAATCCCCTGACAAACTCCTCGTTTTCTGGGCGACTAGTGAGCCCGTTTACAAGGATGGTCCCATTCGTCACCCATCGCGTGGTAGTAAGATCCCGGAACTGTTTACGGAAGTCTGGCGCGATTGCGAACAACTCCCTGACAGGAACAGAGACGGAGGAATCGAGGACCCGACTGAGGACCCAAGCATCCGCGCCCTTGTCTTCTAGTTTGAACGCATACCTATATTGGCTCAACAACGGAACGGAGGAAGGTGTGTTAGTACGTGTTGAATCAGCGGGAAACGAACTGGTAGATGCGGACGGTGGCTGCGTGACACGGGGAGTATTGACTGGCTTCGGGGCAGGCATGCTAACTGGTAGTAATGCGGCAGGGGCGACTGCTGGTGCCTTCCCCTTGCTGGTCGATGCTTGGACCACAGGAGATACGATCTCCTCCATCACGGTAGGCTGTTTAGAGGCGGGCCCCGCGCGCGACCACACCATGGGTATGTCGACTCCGTCAAAGCGGATGGTCTTGCCCTTCTTGTCGGACTTGGGGGCTGGCCTGGAAGACTGGGTTGCGGCCCATGTGAGGCTGAAAGCCTTAACAAAGCGGGCATCCTCATCATTGTCGTCTGACTCGGGTTCTGCCCGAGTGGTCAGATATGCGGATGGTTCTACTTCCAACATGACCTCTTCGTTGGGACCAGCACGACAAAACATTCCTGCGGTTACATTCATATGGGGGGGCGGATCGCGCTGGCTCCACAGGATACGGGGTGATGTAGTGGATGCGGGGTCCTGTACATGACCGTCAATACATTCCTTTAGGGTTCTACCCTCGCTCGGATGCCCGGGGATCCATCCCCCGTCTGGCATACAAATCTGTCCACTGATCATGTGGCGTTTACACTTACCGTCGCGGATGTATGTCTCCGCTTCCGCACATCTCCGCACAAAATGATCGGTTCCTCCACAAAACATGCAGGGCCTAGGCCCTTGGGCTTGGCGGAATGAATACTCCTGTTTAATTACCGTTCCCGGACCGGGTTGCTGATGGATCAGCGGAGGCAATAGCGTTGGTTGTGTTGGTTGCGCCGGGGGTGCTGGAGCGGCTGATCGCTGCGGAACAAACGGGGCTTTGACGGGTACTGGCGGGGTTGATGGGGTGGTGCCCGGGAATAGGAATTCTCCCGCCTCAATTACTCTTGCTATTGGGTAGGGTTCGTCGGGGTGGTGGTCGGGTAACTTGATTGCTAGGCGGGCGCAGATAAGCTTGTTGACGTCCTTGCAGATCCCGTCTAAAAAGAGACGGTCCCGCTCGGTCTCCGCTAGGTGCTTCTTGTCTATGAGGAATGTGGATATGCAGAGGAACTTCCTATAATAATCCCCGAGCTCTACCTGGGAGCACATGGGGGTCCAGGCCTGCTCGGCTGATAGTCCCGTGAGGTCCGCTGGTGTGAAGCGTCAATCGCCTTTGCAACCCGGATATAACTTTTTTACTGCAGCTACGAAGTCGACGAGGACTACTCCCTTAGATTCGGGCAGACAGGCCCATGTTTCAGTGTCGTCTAAATTAGCATACCGCATCACAGCTTTTATGTGTTCCGGTTCAGTCAATACGGCCTGATCTGCAAGATATGCAACATCTGCAAGGAAACGGGACAGTTGCGCTGCGGTTCCATCAAACTTGGGAGCGGCGCTTGTGCCACCAAGGGGCATCCTGTAGGGGATAGCGGCCATAGGTACTGGGGGTAATGGGATAGGAACAGGTTGTTGCGGTTGCAGAAGCTGAACGGGAGTAAGGGAAATGAAAGCAAGTGTGGCTGGGGGAGTCGGGACTGAAGGGTCTGTATGTGGATTGGCTGGATGGGGACTTGTGGGGATATCGTTAGCTGGGTGCGACGGGAGCAGATGAAAAAACGGGTCCAAAGTTTGCGGGCTTGGTAACTCTGGTTCCTGCCCTGGAATGGAAGCAGATGTAGAAGGCGGAGATGAAAGCGCGGATGAGGAGGAATTAGACGGGGTAAGGTGCAAACTTTCGTCGCTTGACGACGGGGTAATCGGGGGTTGGGAGTGTTGCGCTAAGTCATCTGGGACTGAAACGAGGATATCTTCGGGCAATAGGTGAAGGTCTTGGAATGCTTTTCGTAGTTCCGTGAGGTCTAAACGAGCCGGAGTGGGTCTAAGTGACCTGCTAGTCGTCCCAGATGGTCCCCTCGCGGTGGGCTCCAGTTGTGGGTGAGGAAAATAGACCCTGTGTAAATCAGAAGTCTAACAAGGGTGCGAGGCTTATACTCGTCCCGAGGGGATTGCTACTGGGTAGCGAGTCCTCGAATAAGTGCGAGGAAACAAAGACTAGACTCTGTCTAGCGACCCGAAGGGTTCCGGTCCTTACTAGGACTGGGAACACAAAGATGCGGAGGGTTCCCGATGAGCGGAACTCAGCGTGCGATGAGCGGAACTACGGGGAACTAACAGAACTAACGTGGAGCAAACAGGACAAACGGGGAACAAACAGAACTAATGGGGAACAAATGGAGGGAAAAGAAACTACAAGCCTGCAGGAGGATGATTGGGCAAAGTCGGACCAGGCTTGTGTCTGGTACTTGCTCCAAGTCGTTGGATCCAATGTCGGGCGTTTTGAGCGGAACTCATGGGGGCGGGAGCAATGCAATGTGATCAGGAATAGATTCGGGAAGATATTTTAAACAGTGAGTGGAGTACTGGGAAGTACTCTGTAAGTGGAAGTGGAGTCGAGTCTATCAGAAGGTAAAAAACTAAGATCCCATCTATTGCTACCTATATAGGAAGGGGTTCCGAAATGCGATATGCTACAACCGGGTGAGGCTGTGAGATAAGGAATCGGTCCCGAGTAGCGGAAGGATCCGTATAAGTACCGTAACACATGGGAAATGAGATAGGAACATGTTAGTGACATGGGGAACGTAGCTAGTACTCACCAGCGAGGATGGAAGGACATGGACAGGACATAGGAGGATGTTCCAAAGGCTGAAGGAATATAATGCGTGTGGTACGCGATTGTTCCGCTGGGTTCCGCTTGGTTCCTGCTTGGTTCTGTGTAGCGGATGGGTCGGGGAAGATGCGGATGGGTAGCAGAACGCACGGGAAAATGGTGGGAAAGCATGGGAAATATGCGGGATACAGGCCTACAGTGGGGTCGTTCCCCACAACGGCTAACAGCACGTGTGAAGCAGCACAAAAACGCATAGGACACACGTCTCTGCAGCTTAGAGAAAGACACCCACAGGCCACGATTCCTATAGCAAGTCCACTCCAAATGGACAACGCTGCTTCAGCCATCCAGGAGCCCGGTCGAGTGTTTGAAGATCATGAGGGGACCATGAGCGCAGTCGCAGTCTTGCCCAATGGATGCTGTATGGTAACTGCCTCGTACAAGACACTTCGTCTATGGGATTTGAAGGCTGGCGTTATGTTGAAGAAAATGGAGGGCATCAAAGTGATGTGGGTGCGTTGGCAGTCTCAGGAGACAGACGATTGATAGCAAGCGGTGGTGACTTCGGAGAGGTCATTGCGTGGCACGGTGACACTGGCAAATGTCTTACTCAAGTCAAACAGAGAGCATTCTTTGTGTGGTCTGTCAACGATGAATCCATCAAATCGCTAGACTTTTCTCCACATGATGCTGTGTTGGCACATGATGCTGTGTTGGCAACTGCTGGTGAATGGGGCGTGAAGCTGTGTAGCACAGACCCCACGTGGGAGGGAGGTTTTTATTGGACACGATCGGTCAACTGTGTTCGGTATTCACCATCTGGGGAACTTCTTGCAGTGTCAACTTTCTCGGAGTGGTTGTCGATTGTACAGAATATCGAAATATGGAAACCAGGCACGAAGGAATGTATCGCACAGTTCGAAAGTTTGAACTCGCCTACATCACTCATGTGGGCACCCATGGCACATGGCTGCTCAGTTGTCACCATTATAGCTTACAGGAGTGGGACCCATCGACCTGGAAACAGGTTGGCGGTGGCTGGTATGATGCTGGCATCATCATTGCCGTGAACTCGACTGCCACCATTGTTTGCCTCTGTGTCTAGTGGCAATGGTGATATCCTCCTCTGGCGGCTCTCAGATCAATGAATCATCGCCATATTCAAGCAGTCTGCCCCTGTGCGCTGCGTCACTTTCTCCATGGATGGCAAGTACATCCTCAGCGGAGGAGATGATAACAAGATCTCAGAGTGGGCAATACCCGAGGATACTTTGCCAGCTTCTGAGGCAAGTTTGCGTCCTTGATTTTGACACCACAATGTGAACTTGCTTCATGCAGATCCTTGCTATGCACCCGACAGCTCGCAGTGCATATATAGCTGGGGATTTGCCTACCGCTGAAACGTTGATAACACAAGGGATCTCCGCTGATGCTAACACCTACAACTCCTATGCTAGTCGCTCATTTGTCATGGCCGAATGCATGACTGGGACCCGCGCATTACATGATGCGCTTATGGTGAGATACTTCGTCACCTCTCTTCAGATCTACTAACTGTCATGGTGACATAGTCTGTCAGCATTCGGCCCTCCTTGACAGGTTATGTCTCCAAGGGGCATTGCCCTCTGCGGGGAAAAAGCACTTGAGGATGCAATGAAAGCATTTGACTTCGCATTCATGTTCGCGAACAGACGTTCAAAGACCATTCTTTTCTTGATCCAGGCATGTTATTTTGTCTCCCATGTGCCCTACTCCATGATATTTTCAGACCGTTGCACTTTCCAATGTCGATCAACATGATGAAGCAATCAGTGCATCCAAGAACTGGCTGCCGCTTGCCCAGATGCTGATACTCTTGATTGTTGTGTCGTGGAAGTGAGTATCATGCACGCAGTCATGCCCAGGTTCGTGTGTTAACACTGATTTTGAACTTCGCATATCAGGTGTATCTACATCTCCAGATGAATACCTTGGATGGTGTGGTGCATGATGACAAAGCTGCTGAGCACTTCACTGCTGCTATGCACACCATCGTTAGCTCATCTGGATCTGCTATCTGTTCACAATATGAGGACTTTGCTGTGGTGTGTTGTTGGGATTTTTTAACCGAAAGTCCTTTTCATGCTCAACGGTGTGTTTTTTTCAGCTCTTCAGATGGGACCTCAAGTCCTTGTGGAAAACTGCAAGCCAGAATTGGTGCGACTCACTCCTTCGGGTAGGAAGACTTAGAGAAGCCACACGAATACTAACGATATATGATGGATATGAGTTGAGGGAAGTTAAACGGGCAAGCGGACGTTGAGTGGTCACATGTGCAAGTCCTCCGGGTTTGTCACCAACCAAGGCTACAATCCTCAACTCGCATTTCACTCAGCTTTCCAGGATGAGGTGTAGTAGCGTTCTATGCTGCCCATGGAATGGGTTGACCCTTAGCTGCCAACAGGAGTTGTTGAGCCTCACCTGCCGAGCGGGAGATGCTTGCCCCGTCGCTGCAAGTGATTACGATAGGGCTCTATGGAGCTATACTCAGCGGAGATCGACCTGGATTGTGCAACCGATAATATTTGCAAACCGTAGTAAGGCAAGGTCGAAAAAAAAGCTATGGACTGATGCGCTTCATGATGCGGAAAAGGTATGATGACATCCATTGTTTTATTGCCAATGCCCATCGTCACTCGCTACGTAGGTCATTGAACTCAGCCCTTCATCTTGCCTTGGATACCAGGTGAAGCACGCAGCCCTTCATGGTGCGAAACACTATGATGAAGCGATAGACATCGTCCAAATGATGCTTTCCGAGTTGAACGAGGCTCACGATGCACAAGCACAAAGTAAGCCCTAAAGTAACATGTGTGTCAAGATGGTTGACTCTTTCCCCAGAGCTGCCCCAGCAGTCCTCCACTCCATCCGGATCAAAAAGCGTGCAAAACTATGATGAAACAATGAGACTGTCCAAATCATGCTTTCTGAATTAGATGAGGCTCACGATGGAAAGGGACAAGGTAAGCTAATAACCCATGCGTCAACGTGTTTGACTCTTTCTCCAGAGCTACGCCACCAGTATATCTCTTTATCCGAAGCAGAACGTGCCATTCAAGAGGCAATTGAAGGTCAAGTTGACGATGCCCCGCTTCGTCTACTTAACACCTACAGGGGCGCTTGTGCGATCGAGAGACACAGAAAAATGCCTTTAAAACGGCCACCGAGTTCGAGGAGCTTTTGTCATCAACAATGATGCATGCAGACCTCCAAATGGAATGTATCCAAGGTGTAATAGTGAAGTACTTCAGTTATGTCATGCTGTCGCATAGGTGGGAAGGAAGGGCCCATGCTGCACGACATCCAGGACAAGGTCGTGGACGAGTTGGAACCAGTTGGCGGCATCGTGAAATTACAGTTCTCTGCAAAACTGCTTGCGATGTGGGTTATCGCTGGGGGTGGTTGATTCGTGCTGCATTGACCAGGACAACCATGTCAAGCTCCAAAAATCACTCAATTCCATGTTCGTCTGGTATCATCAATCAGCAATCACATTCGTCTACATGTCGGATGTTCTGCCTTCATCCAGTCTGGTGCACTGGCAAAGAGCGCTTGGATCACGCGAGGATGGACTGTCCCTGAATTCCTGGCTCCTACAACTATTCACTTCTACCAAAAGGATTGGAGCCTATATCTCGATGACCACTCTCCCAACCACAAGGAATCTGACACAATCATGCAGGAGTTGGGGAATGCCACAGGCATAAATCCAGAGGCTCTCGTTGCCTTCCGTCTGGGGATGAGAGATGCCCGAGAGAAATTCCAATGGGTGTCAAAGCGTGTCACCACGGTGCAGGAGGATACTGCATATTCATTGTTCGGCGTCTTTGGCATCCAGCCCTATAATGTATGGCGGAGAAGCAAAACGCTCTTGGATGGCTCTTGCAGGAGATCGTAGCTCAGTCGGGTGACATCACTGCCTTGAACGGATCGGAAATCATCCTGGTTCAACAGTTGTCTCCCAGCC
>NW_024538065.1:0-14418 GCF_016628075.1 Suillus paluster
AAGGCAAAGAAGTATTGCAAAATCACAAAGTCAAATGACATGGCTGGATTTCGATTTCGCGCTCGAAGTCAAAATCAGCTTTGGGTGGATTTCGACTCGTGCTGAAGCGGCAAGGTGCGTCGGACTTTGCTTAATGTGACTGACGCGCGCCTTGTTTACTACCAGTAGCTTTGTTGCATCGTACTCGCACTGTATCATTTGTACTGACAACTACACAGGTACCAGCCTGATCGTCCCATGATGCTTGCACGACTATCATGGTGCGCATTAGGACTGCCCACTGGCCAAATGACAGGGCAAGCATCGGCCCAGCGTTGCCAAATCCTACGCGAGGCTACGCAGGCTAGTAAGTCCCGCCTATCATTAATTGGATCAGATAAAAATGCGTCCGAGTCCAGTATGACCAACAATGAACATACATTCGCCACAAGATATGCACATCCACTGCACCGAAGCTTGCAATGAGGCTTGCGATATCAAGTAACAAACGCAGCGTTTACATAAAAGCGAGTGCTCAAGCTTACAACGAGACTACAAAACTGCGTCGTAAGTACTTAAGTCATATTCTATGTATTCAAGCATTTGAGAATTCCTCGAGCTATTCCAAGATCTTCATTTCTCGAGCGGCAATAAATTTATTCAAAACGTTGATCAACTCAGCAACAGACTACTCATGCCATCAGCCATACTGCACCGATGCTGAAAGCAGAAACATGGCTCACCGCTAGTCTCCGCATAGGCAGACCCTATAGAAGGAAGATAGTCGCTGCCACTTCTGTCACCACCCGCATAAAAACAAACCCTACCACGCCGGTGAGTAATGTGGTTAAATCCAGGGCGCACACTACTCATACTCACGCATTGAGGCGTCGTGCAGTCGTTACAATCACCATTATCCCAGCAAAAGGCAGGACATCCCTGACTGGCGGCGTCACTGACAGATATTGATGCTGCCAAAGCAGCAACGACGGCGAGGATAGAGGAGAAACGCATTGTCTGTGAGGATATAATATGGGATCAAGTAAACTGAAGGTGACAGTAGGAAGACGCCTTGCCTTTATATGCTGAATATTGTTCTTCATGGGGATTTAGAAAGTGCTACTTGAAATCCCCTTTCGAATAGATCATATCTGCAATGCCAGCAGATTGCCATCTAAGATCTACCTCGCGAAGCAAGGTCTATTGACAATTTGGCGCGGAGCAAAACATCACCTTGCTTCACAAGGTCAGTGCCAGCTCACAAGAAGCACTGATAAGCTCGTTGTTTGATCTCATTCTGCTTGCATATTAAACGCGACTTTTTCAAAACTCGGCTTTGGAACTTTTCGTATCTATAACTAACCAGTGACGAGTCGCGTACCATTAATGTTCTTCTAAAAACTTCGCATTGCAATAGGCTCCCTCGGGACACACTCCAATCTGGCGCGGACAGTACTCTGTGAGTCATCTCTCACGCGTCGGAATATTTAGGTGCTCAGGTCACGTCAAGTAGGAGAGGAATATTTAATGTTAGTGATGTGCCCGGTGCCGGGCCTGGCTTCAAAGGGCTTGGGCCTAGAAGTAGGCGCACTTAGATTCTCGAAGGCCTGAGCCCCTGGCCGAAAATGTGATGGTAGTATATTGGGACACTACTAGATCTAAGAGTCAAGACACATCAGACAGCTCCAAATATAATACATGTACTCTGTGATCATTATGGTCAGTTATGGTCAGTTATGGTCAGTTATGATCAAAAATAAGAAAGATGCACCAAAGGTCATGCAAGCTTGCGCATACCCAAGAACATGGATGACTCGAAACTGCTGGTCATGCAGATTTCCCAGATATGAAATTCCGAACTGGATAGACCACCTTGGTGAAAGCGACTACAAGGGCAGAATAATTAGAGTCAGAAATGTCCTGGAAATACTTACTGCCTTTTGCCTCTATTTCCTCTACGTCTGTCCAGTCAACCATTAAGATGGACTCGGGACAATGTAACAAGCGACAGCAAGAGAGGTAGTATGTACCTCCTAGGCAAGATATTCAAGGATCAATATTCAGCCCTGATCGATGGGGCGTCGAGATCTCTTTCGGGCGCAGCAAGAACCGAGAAAGTGTCCATCGGACTGTTACGTACCTCCCAAGCATGGATGTGCTCACAGGCAGCGGTAAATTTCCTTGTATGGGCCTATGATAATTCATGTTAGCACTTTGTTGTCATGACTGAGTTAACCTTTTTGTTGTCTAGCGGCGAAGCCGCCACTAGGAAACGCCACCAAGAGGTACTAGATGTGAAAGTGCGACGACCCATCAACGCTTGCTTGATTGTCCAGTCGTCACGAATTACTTGATTTCCATTGAACGAAGGGAATGCAAATGATTGAATTCGACTCCCAGAGTAGCAACAGATGGTGATCGATGACATCGATGATTCCCCACTAGGTAGTAGTCTACCGATTCGCACGAGTAGCTCATAAACTCGGTGGATGTTGGAGATCCTGCCGCAGATTCAAATGAGACAGGTCATAACATCGACAACGGACTACACTATGATAGTGTTGTGGGCAGAATGTCAAACTACAGGGGATCACAGCGAAAGATGTTCTAATAACTTTCTTCGCCTTATATGGCCATAATAACCTTTTTCGATTGACTCAGAGCAAGTAGACAAAAATGTACTACGTAGACAATCATTTACGATCGCACAATGTCTGCCGCCGCACTCGCCGGACGCCCTGTCTCATCCTTCATAACCGACAATTTTAATCGTGGCGAGAAGGTCGACAACAAATCTGGACGTTACTACTTGTGCTGTAGAATTCATTAATTCTGATAAGATTGATGCTTCTCCTACCCCACAAGGCAGTTCAGAACCGGTTGTGCTTGGTAAACGCCAAAAAAAGTGCACTTTGAATGGCTTTGTGGATTACCCTGACAAAGGAGCAGCATTCTTGTGCGAATGTCAAGCTGTTGCGGTAAGTACAGCTCTATAAGTCAATCAATGTGTAATGAACTGGCCTTAGGTTCATAATCGATGCTAATATAACTTTTTCCGCGGGCGAGAATGACTACTTGCTTGAATTCCTCAACGAGATTCGGCCGTCATGCACGGCACCTTCCGATATGTGCTATCACACACTGATGGACACTGAATCAGTGCGTGTCCAACAAGAAGAAATTGACCGGCTCAAAGTACGAAACCGACTCACTCTTCTGCTCGATGGTTGGGAAGACATGCTGAAGAGAAGTCTGTATGGGTCTGTCGCAGTTGAGGTGAAGCAGCTTCCTGTGGTCCTCGCTCTTGAGGACATGACTGGCAGCCGAGGTACTGCAGACAACCTGCTCATTGCATCAAAAAAGGCAATGAAGACTATGGAGATTGATGACGGAAAACGAGTTATAGCTGTGACGACGGACAATCCCACTGTTTTGCAGGCTTTCCGCCGAAAATTTCAGGAATCTTACTTTGATTCCCCACTAGGTAGTCTACCGATTCGCACGAGCAGCTCATAAACTCGGTGGATGTTGGAGATCCTGCCGGAGATTCAAATGAGACAGGTCATAACTTAGAAAGAAATCGACAACGGGCTACACACTGCATTATCGATGCTTACCCTTCTCCTGTTTCTGGTGATGTATCATAGTAGCGATTCGGCGCCCACGTCAGTCATACTCAGGTTCACAGCCGAAGATTCGGACTCAACAAAGGGGGTTATTTCATAGTCGAAACTCAGACAAAGGGCTTATCTTCAACTACACCACACTGACACACTGCCATCCGCCCCTGCACTAACCAACCAGGGCTGCTTGTTAACCCATTTGATTTGGAGGACACCAAGTCCCTCCTGGACATCATGACCACGCAATATCTTGAGGGGTACGATTAGTGGATCCGTCATAAGATCACTGTAGACCCTTGCGTGGAAAATTTGGATCGAGCCGTCGTCAGATGAAGACGCAAAAAGAGGGTAGGTTGGGTGGAAATGGAGTGATCGAATGGCTCTTGTGTGGTACCTAATAGCAAGTTACCAAAATTAACAACTGACTTTGAACGAAACGAATGACCTACCGAAGAATTTTGTACGGTTTTTCGCTTAGCTCTAGATCGAACCAGCACAGCTTTCGATCGTAGCCACCAACAATGACATGGTCGCCAGACGGATGTACATCCATCGACGATATCCATTTAATGCCAGGCATTAGAGTTTTCAGCAACTTCTGCTCAGCCAGATTATATAGTCTGACATAACGTTGGGTCTGATACATTGGGATGAGCACGACTGAGGAGCACGGCAAGTCAAACACGTACGGCAACGAAAAAGTGGGGCTTCGTAGGATGGAACAACACCATCTGGACAGTACCCTTAATTTTTTTGAAGGGTGCCTGCGAGTGTCGGCGAGAGATTTGATGCATCCAAACACTACCTTGACTCTCGCTGCTGGCTGTGAATGAGTGCCCATTAGCTCCGAATAGTACTCGCGAGAGCTTGTGCTTACAGACTGAAGCTAGATAGTCTCCTTTTCTGTGCCAAGTTAACTGTCGCGACAGCCCAGATGCGCTTGGTAATTCAACAGTCAAGATGGGGCCTTCTTCAGCGGTTCCGGATGACGATGTCCATTTAATTGGTGACTGAGTAGCAGGGGGAAGAACAGCAGGTGCCAGGGTTGACTGCGTCACGGTCAACATGGCCGGAGAAAGATTCGGGGGTATGAAGAAATGTAATTTATCCTCCCTAAGGCACTTGTCAGTAGTGTGGTCATCGTGACGAATAACTGATCCCTACGTTCCAACAACGAAGAAACAAGCGTCAAGTCGTGGGCACCATTCAATGGCACCGACTTTACTACCCAGGCTCCAACGCTTAACCTCTCGTCCCACGTTAACTTCCCAAAGACTAACCAATCCGCTCTCGTCACCACTGGCTACCCACGCGCCATCAGGACTTATGCTCAGGCACCTGACTCGTGCTTTAGTATGCATAAATTTCAGTGATTTGTAGTTGGGGAACGGCCGTAAGCTATTCGGGCTTGGGAGTTTGGGTAGTAGGCTGTTAGGGTCGATGTTGAGCTTTATCCTCTGCACCCGTGGTGCGAGATAGAGATCAAGCTGCCGATTGAAACGCTGCTTGATAAACCGGTCATATGCGGGAACCAGACGAAGCGCAGGATACTTGTGCGGGAGGTAGTCTCGTTCACGGTCTTCGGGGTTAGTATTCTCCCACTGCTTCCGCTCCTCTTCGGTCGGTAAGTATTCTCCGGGGGGATTGTAGGATTCGGAGTTCGTAGGAAGCTTTGGTTTGGGTGCTGGTAACGGAGGAGGTTGATTAGACGGTGGTTCATTCCAAATAGCATAAAATTGCTGCTTTTTATCCGCTGCAGTAGGCTTAGATCCCACGATTCGACCCTGACGGATGGCACGAACAATCTTCATGATCTGGAAAGAATGTAATAAGGAAGTGCAACGGGTAACTCTGGGAAAAGCACACCTTTTGCTTCTCCCATTTACTTGGCAGCCATCTGCGTTTTGGTTCTGGAGCCGATGAAAGAGGCATGACTTCTTCTTTGCCCTTACCCGTGAACCATTCGACCGTAGGTTCATATGGATCGTATTCGACATCAGGATTTTCTCCAGCCTGCAATCTGCGGATAATGTCCAATTCCTCAGCGGACAGTGGTTTGTCCATTTGGGCATTGTTGTCAAAAGCAGTCGTCCTGCAACACATTAGCACTACCTGCTGGAAGGGAAAGAACGTTGCTTACCATGAAGTCGGGTCCTCTACTGTTTGAAGGAATCTATCGAGTTCGTCGCCTTTGGCTGGACGTAACACTCTTTTGCCATTGATATTGTAGCCTAAGTGAGGAAGGTCATCGTACCAATGCATTGGTATGTTACCAACACGGTTAGGATCCTAGGGGATTGCTACATCACAAGGATGTATGGGAAAAGTTAGAACCCACTCACGTCTTCTGTCGAGGAGTCCGAATCATAGTTAGGCTCGATCTCCGGGTATAAGACTTTTTTTTGACCAGTAATGTCGGAAACAACCACTTTGGATTTTGGGAATATCTGCAAGTCTGAGTCGGCGTCAGAGTTTTCATCAAGGATGTCTTCGTCGAGGTCATCCGTGTCTTCCTCATCCGCTTCGCTTTCTTCGTCGCTGTCGCTGGCAGCATCGATTTCTGGAAAATCATCTACGTCTCCATCATCCGACGCATCGTCCCCCTCCCGGTCCTCATCCTCTGCTTCTTCTTCGCTCTGCATCTCCAGATCTACTGCCTCAGCAAAAGGACCTTTCTCGACCTCTTCAAACTCCTCTTGCTTGCGCTTGTTCCGCGCTTTCCCCGGACCTAAAACCGCCATCTTTCTAGGAAAGAGTATCAGGAAGGAACGATTTTATCCCTTCTACTAGGGGAGACAAGCTGAATGATAGCCTTCACTCATTTTTTGGTCGAAGTCACGTGGCCGCTCGATGTAAATGGTTTGTCTCATTAGATCTGGATCGGGCATACCGTTTAGCATAAACCGCGATGGTAAACTACGGAGGAGGTCAGTAATCGCTGCTGGACATAAAGATTATGGATTTAACACGTTTTACATAGACGAAGTATCCGCTTTGGTCGTTGATATAGGCTCCTCATCCGTACGCGCAGGGTACGCCGGGGATGATATCCCCAAGGCCATTATCCCGTCGTTTTATGGCTATAAAGCGACTGCAGGGGATGGCGATGTGCAAATGGGAGAAACTGCACCAGAAAACTGGGATTCGACCGCAAAACCCCCGAGCGACGCGAAGCTTTACCTTGGGCAGAATGGCCCCTCGATCTGGAGAGAGGGTATGGAAATTGGGAACCCTGTGCGGGATGCATTGCGTGAGTGACTTTACATTTTGTTCATGGACGGTATTTATATCCAAGCTATGTAGTTTTTGACTTCAATCCGGTACCGGCTTTGATCTCGCATGCGCTGGTCGACGTTATGCGAGTCAATCCTTCCGAACATCCTATCCTCGTAACCGAGCCCGCTTGGAACACACCTGCAAATAGAGAAAGAATGGCAGAGATTATGTTCGAGGAGTTCCATGTTCCTGCCTTCTACATCGCCAATACTGGCGTTCTGAATGCGTAAGATTCGTTTCGCTTGTTGTGTGGCGCTAATGTCTTGGAATAGTTTTGCAGCAGGAAAAGGCTCAGCACTAGTAATCGACGTTGGGCATGCAATGGCCAGCATCACCCCTGTAGTCGATGGCTTCGTACTACGAAAGGGTGCGTCGATGGTGTTTGGCCTTTCTCTCATCCTCATATCTCATGTCTCATAGGCTTGGTTTACTCTGCGCTACCTAAACTTGTTCATGCCCATGCACGACACATCCTAAGTAACCCCACGCAGACGCGTCGGGGCATTGAACTCCTCCCCCATCAGCTCATCGCCGACAAATTAGTGCGTTATTTGTCGTACTCAACTCGCTTATTTTATCGATGCTACATAATACAGCCTGTCGAGCCCGGTGCACCACCAAAGTTTACCCTCCGTGAAGACCGGATAGCTGGAACGACGGAAAGCTGGAGGGTTTGGTGCGAAAATCGTGAAGTTGACGAGTGGATACAGAGCGTCGCTGGCGTTCTTGATCAGGGATGGAACGAGCAGTAAGATACCTTTGCGCATGTTTGCAATCCTTCTGATTGTACATCACAGAGCTGCGGCGTCTCGTCAAGCGCGCCAGTACGAGTTTCCGACAGGTTACAACACGTACTTCGGGCCGGAGCGATACCAGGTTGGCGAACAGTTCTTCTTCCACTCGCCGCAACTAGTGGTACGTATCTCCATGCTGATTCGATCTCAAAGTTGCTCATTCTTTGCAGGCGCAAAATCCAAATCTCCCAAAGAATATCCCTACATTGCTTTCAGAGTCCCTGCGCGCCTGTGATCCGGACCTGCGGCAAGTCCTCATGGGAAATGTGGTTCTTACCGGCGGTGGCAGCCTGTTTCCAGGTTTTGCTGATCGGCTGGAGGCCGAGCTATCAAGGAATTTCCCCCACGTGAGTGAAATGCTTTCAATCACACTTCCGTCGATCTAGAGATGCGTCTACAGGTCAAAATCCATGCTCCTGGAAACCCAATCGAGCGGAAGTATGGCGGATGGCTAGGAGGAAGTATTCTGGCCAGTCTCGGTACTTTCCATCAACTGTGGATTAGCAGAGAAGAATGGCAGGTAAGCATTACTTCTTGTTCCAGTACTGGCTTTTGCTGATATGGCTTCTCAGGAGCATGGTAAGCCGATTGTCGGGCAGAGGTGTAAATAGATTTGTCATATAGGCTGCTGGTAAGGCCCATTATGGCTGTGCAAAATGCAGCTACTGCGAGTTAGCCCACAGCGCTGTGCTCGTATTTTCCTTAAAATGTATGGTTAGCTGTTGCTCCAGAATGCTGCCCGGAATGTCATGGTCTGTGAAGTTCAGGTGTTGCCAGTTTAAGTACAATTTAAATATTGAATTTGAGATTTGTTCTTGACAATGAAAACAGTGAAGAACACGGTCAACCATGCATTGACGGATTCCAGCTACTAGTACTTACGGCGCGTACTTAAGACAACATGATAACACCGTGACTTGAGTCACAATATCGAATGGGCTCAGTTTTGAGGACATCTGCTTTTTCGCCCTATGACATATATTAGTTTACTCGTCGCTAGACCATCCTCAGGTCCTGCACAGTCTAAGCGTCACGCTACCCACTGCTACCATAAGATATTTCATCCATGGCTAGCGGCAGCCACTCGAGAACTTTTGACTTGGCAAGCTTAGCCATTTTTGAATGATATCTCTAGCTTTGCATGTAAGCCGCCATTGTAGTCTACATGTATGGGATTGCTACAACGGCAGTCAGTTGAATTCATTGAAAGAGAAGAATCGCGATGCAATGATTGCTCCGCGGATCGAGTTGAGGAAGCGAAAGACTTACTTGTACATCACCCAATCGCCTATCGGACACAGTTGGCCAACGCAAGGCTCGCCAGCTAAATCGTCCATATGTGTTTCAAGACAATCAGGTCTGCGTAGCCACAAAGGAGCAAAGAATTGTGCCACAGGAATCGTAAATGTATCAGTACCTTGGCTTCAAATGAGTCGGAGCAGATTTAAACCCACATATTTGGCACAAGTGTCTATGAATTCCGAAGACGCCAATCGCAGACCTTGAGGTAAGGTTCTACCGTCAGCTTTTTCCCCCTCCGTGAGCCTCTATCAGAAGTACTGGCTTGAACAGGCTGGAAAGCTAGGCCAAGAAAGACAACGCAACGACCATCTCTACTTGGGGAAGCGCAACCACCATATACGTCCTGCAGGGAATATATGTGTCATATCAGGGTCAGAACAAACCGAGAGAGACATGGGCAACACACACCTCGCAGCAAATCCACAGTTTATATTTTGTTGTAACGCGCAGGCGTTTCTGGAGCATCCTGATGCAGAAAGAGGCAGCGAAATGATTGTTGCCAGTTCTTCATATACCTGAATCTCATCTGGACGACAGCCCAACGAGCGTCTCAAAGGCCCGTCATTGGCTGATGAGCAGATCAGATAAATTGATGTAGTCTCGAAAATTCTTGCGTGAGCATTACGATGCACCTACCATCAACATTTCCCAAATTCAGCTGTGCAAACATGCTTGGTAGTGATCACGCACGCGAGACGCAAGTCGGAAGAGCAGGCAGACGAAAATTGAGATGAATGAGTAAAAACCAAAAGGCTTCTCGTCGGTCATTCACAATTGCTCAATACAAGCCGTATGATCCTCGATGTTGGTTTGCAGGAGGTCGGAGAACTGTGCACTGTGTGGGGAGAGCGACGGCACAGGCATTGACGATTTCGGCGACAGAGGAAGGAGTAAAATCGGGAGCAGAGACAAGGTCACGGATGCAAAATAAAACGAATCTGGTGACGCAGACCCAGAGCTCATGTGCAAGGCAGGTGCGTTACTAACGAATTTGCCCGTATCTGCTTGAAAAGAGAAATCGTCATTTGGATTGGATGGCATCCGCTGATGATGATCCAGACGTAGAAATTGAGTCGTATCAGGGAGGTGTGTTACCAACGGACTTGGCGGTCATCATCGCAAGTGAGGTGAAAGGATAAATCTAAGGAAGAAATAGGGGCTTGTCAGGCATAACTCAGCATTTCGATCCTACTGCCCTCACAAAATTCATCTTATGGGGGAGCACATAAGCAATCGAACAACGGCTCAAATGAACAACTGTACAATATGAAACAATGGCAAGCTAAAGTAGGCTCAACGTGCAAGGAAGCCCAGCTCCCACCAGCACGGAGGGCGGAATGAAGGCTACTACTAGGCAACCGCATCAAAAGCACACACTAGCTAAAACACACTCTACGCCAGGGAGTAATAGATAAGGTGAACGTAAAAGTGAAATGAAATGAAGGGAAGGGCTGGGTTGACGTTGGCACTAGCGTGTCCGTTCCGACCAGAAGCTCCAGGGTCGGGTTTAACAAAGGCGGTTGTTTTGTGTAAAAAAGGAATGTATGAAGCCAAACAAATGGGTCATGACGGAGTTGGATGTTGGAGTAGGCCAGCAAGCATGTTTAGTATGCCTCAAGTGCCTCCCGGCGCTCGCGAGCACCCATGAGAACACCAAGGCCGCCGATGGCCTTGCGGCGGACACGCGTGGCAAGTTCTTGGGTCCTAATTCATCAGCACCAGAAGGCGGACCACGAGGCTGTCTGAAAGGGCCGATAAATTTATGCACGACAGGAATAGGCGCAGCAGGTGGGATAGGGCGTCCCATTCCCAGCCCCTCGTACAACTTCTTGGTGGCTTCCTCGCGTGGTGATAGTGGCGATGTGTCCAAAGAAGATGAGGAATGAGGCGTAGGAGGGTTGGAGAGCGAGGTAGAACTCGAAGTTGAGTATGCATCCTCGTGCTCGCTTCCAGAGTCCAGGACAATGACAGGGCGCGTGCGCGAAGGAGGCGCATTAAAGCTCAAGGGGCGCGGGCGCGCCTTGTTGGCGGGCGTAGCGACATTGCCAGGAGGTGGGGAAATACGTTCACCGGGGGTGGAGTGATTTTAACGCTCGGCGAGGCAGCGGACACGGTGCGGAGGCCACTCAAAACTGAATTGGTGGTGCTTCCGCGGCGCCAAGACACAGCAACATCTGACTTGGAAGGCGTGTTATCCTTGACTGTATGTACATTGCCGTTGGGCAGGAAATTGCCGAGCGAAGTACCACCACTGATCACGGTAGTCTGACCGGGAGGAGATGATCCCCTAAGCGGAATCTCGGGAATGCTCGGGAATGCGACACTAGAGGTGACACGCGTTCGTCCCCCAAGTGGAGCCGTCATTGGCACCTCATCCTCAAGCGGTGGAGTTTGGATACCGAGCTGAGCCTTGAGAAGCTCAGCCTGACTAGGACGCCGTGTAGGCGAGGTGCCACCAACAGAGCGAATATCAAAACTTGTCTCAAGAGGACCGGCAGTCGCAGGAGGATTGATGGCGATGCTCGCACTTCTGTTCTGTATCTGCTGGCGCAAAGCGTGCTGAATGAGGATAGCCTGAGCACGAGCGTTACGCTGTGCCTGCTCGGTCTGGAACAATCCATGATTGTTGTCATCAGCATCCGTGTGAAAAGATCAAACAATACAACAAACCTGTAAACGGGCAATCTCCAATTGCATCAACTGCATCTGCTGATACGCGTGCAACTGAACATCGCTTGAGTTTTGTGCCTGCATCCCCTGAGAATACGAGGGGTAAAACGGAACACTATTGGGGTTCAGGCCACTCTGAGCAGCCATTTGCTGCTGGACGAAACGGTTGTTTGGACGGTCTACAGCGGCTGTGAGAGGACGGGAATTGACGGGCTGATTGTTGATGTACATGTTCTGTGAGAAAAGCTCGCCAACTTCATCCATATCATCCTCCTCTGTAAAGACAGAGTGCTGGAATGAGTTGGACGCAAACCGTGGGATATTGAAGGAACCGCCGAGGGCGGCAGTATGTGGACCAGACATGGACGTAGAGCGCACACCTCCTGTGCGAAGACCGTTGAGAAGAGAGGCACGGTTGTTGGACTGCATTGTGGCCATACTTCCGAGTGAAGAAATGAGAATAGAGAGCGCGTGTTTGGCAATAGCCTTGGTACTAATACGAGACTGAAAGAATTATTTGGAAAAGGCAGATTATGATGTTGGTAGTCAATGAAGTGTTACAACTGAAACTTGGAGTTAGCGAGAAGGGGTGATATGACTCGAACGAACTTACGAAAAGAGGATGTATAAAATGATTCTCCAAAAGTCTCGCAGGAACTTCAAGGGAGGGGTTCACTGAGCTGCTGACTTTGCGCGCTCTGAAGTTTCTCTGAACGATGATTATAATATGTGGTGTCTTTTCGACGCTTGAAGTGAAAGAAATAAAAGATACTGTTTTATAGAGATTTTAGATGTTTTTTATGGGGTAACAAGAGGAGACAATGATGTGGATGATGAAAGAGAAAGGGAAAAACCAAAGCAAAGAGGAGGAGACTCGGAGAACAGAGCAAGCCAGCTCATAAAGATCATTTGGTTTAACCGTCCAAACTGTGGCAGTGCATCAGACCATTCCCCCTGATACCCTTAAACTCTGATTTAGTCTAAGTCGTTACCAAGATATTGTTAATCCACAGCCTCGTTCGTTTCTCGGAATTCGCATACTCTAGGTACTGCTTCAGCTGAATCACCGTATCGCACCTTAGTGCAGTGTACATACATTGCCTTGACCCTGGCTTTCGATCTTACAATAACCGTCCTAAACACGTGCATTCCGTGTAAATCGTTATTGTCTTGTTCCCCACACCAGGCTCAACGGCGCCACCTGCCGATGCTCTCAAAGGTATTTTTTCGCACTCGCCCGAACACGTGTATCAAACACAATGCTGCGTATCGGAGAATGTGCCGTGTGGAACGGGTTTAACATTGTCTGCCAAAGTCATCATATCATCAGAAATAGCAGAAGTCTTCACAGGTGACTTACCTTGAGGTACAGTTCCCAGACATCATGAAAGAAGGACCGAATGCCATCATCATTCTTTGTCTCATGCAATAAGATGAATTTCATGTCTGACGTGGCAGATGAGCATAACCACGAGGGGGATGACTAGGGAAACTTACTTCCTGGAGTGATGAAGGCAGACACCGTCCATTCGTTGAATTTATCTACAGATTTCAGATACCTACCATTATGATTAGTGGAGCATAATGATAAGGAATATAGAACTTACATGGCGCTTTCTTTTCGCATGACATCTTCTATAACATCCAAACTTGCGTTGGCAATCATCTGTATCACATGTCGATCTTGCCCTCCGCCCATCCTTACACTACCCCCTTGGACGTGATGAGACTGTGTAGCATTAGAGGCCCCAGACAACGCCGTGAGCGTGCCCGCAAAGGCAGAAGTAGACCATGTAGGCAAATTTGATGAAAGTGACGAAGACGTTGGCTGTGGCAGCTTAGTAGAGTAATGCGTCAGACTGTATATTGGCGTATCAGACGGGGAGAGCAGGAACAAATGATGAGACATTAGGCTTGTCTGTCTGGTGCCAGCGCTGTTTAATGAATTTGCATCAGCTTGGACGTTGCGGTCAACATGCGCACTCTTCCGAACTTGCTCATGTCGGGAAGGGGCTTGAATGTCTTCCATCGCACTTTTAGCAGGCCTATCATACAATCAAAATGCAACAGTCGCCTGCAGGCTCACAACACCCTTTGCCAGCCAGTTCATCCACAGTTAAAACCGTTCTCGACATTTGCGTCATTGCGCACCCCTGCCACGACTGTCAGTTCACTGCCTGTGTCACTGCCAAGCATCCTTCAATTTGTTCGTACGCAGCTGCGTAATGCGACTCATAGAGACGTGTTCCGTTCCGGATATCGTCCCACCCGCAGGCCGAACTGGTTAGATTCAATAAACGGAAACGTCATATTCGTGGCCATCATTGCAATAAACGCTGGCGTGTTTCTCCTCTGGCAGGGAGCCAAGTCCACATACGTTCGTAGGCATTATTAAGGTGTAGAGCATGGCTGACGGCTGTCCGCAGCAAACCACTCGAGACCCCACACTCTTGATCTTCCTCGGAACAACTTTTAGTCAACTGGAATAACATCACCTCCGGTCGCGTGTGCGTCTTATTGTGCTTGCGATTAATTCGGAGCTTACCTGATTCCTCGGCCAGGTGGACGCTGATCACCTCGTGCTTCTCCCATCAAGACATAGAGCATGCATTGTTCAATGGGCTTTCATTTTACTTCATGGCCCCTGGCGTCATGCAGGTCCTCGGGAACTCTCGCTTCTTGGGACTCTACTTCCTCGGTATTTCTTTGCATCTCACTCAGGGGACTTTCACTAACGAAAGACAAAAGGTGGCATCGCATCCAGTTTGACGAGT
>NW_024538066.1:0-14409 GCF_016628075.1 Suillus paluster
GAGCGCGGGATTACCACTCCGATGGGTCGAAAACCCAGAGTGGTTGAAGCTCTGTGATAGGTTTATTCCTCGAGCAAAGGTTCCATCAGTGAAGGTCCTTACGAAGCGTGTTATGCCACAAGTCCTTCATGGCATCAAGGTCCACCGCAATAGAGGAATCTCGCGGCGCAGTAGGAACCCTTCAGTGTGATGGCTGGACTGGTGAAAACAACCATCACTTAATCAGTTTTTATGATGATGGTGAAATGAAAGGTAAGTATTGTGCTGTTGTTTCACAATGTTTCCTGAAATTATTTCGCCTTGCTACTAGCTGCATGCTGTGCGTGTTCATGACGCATCTGGTGACTCGCGTAATGCCGAAGAACTCCTCAAGCAGATCATCGAATCAATACACCGAGTCGAGAGCGATTGGGGGGTAATCATTATTGCATGCACTACTGATGCGTCTGGAGAGTCTCATAAGGCTCGGCGACTCCTTCGTGCGCAATTTCCACACTTTGTAACACCAGATTGTTTAGCTCATCAGGTGAGTTATTGATGCGGGAATCACATGTGAGTTACCTTTACCTTTTTTTTTCAGTTTAACCTTATCGTTGGCGATCTTTTCAAGGCGAAAGACGACTACGGGCAATATGGTGATCTCGCACAGGAGTTAATCACGTGGCTCCGCAGTAAAACCCACGTTCTGGCTCTCCTCCACGAATTGCAGATGACGACTATTGGAAAGACCTTATCCATCATTCGCACGGTGCTCACTCGATGGCTATCACATTATTTAGCATACCGACAACTCTTGGATGTTTGGCCGACACTAGAGTTGTTGATAACAAAGCACGAGGCAGAATTACGATCTACTGGGGATTCCCGGTCACGAGCAAAAACCTCAGCCGCAATTGCGACCATCAAAAATGCAATGTTTTGGCACGCAATGGCTCAGTATGGATTTTTTTCATTTTGTAGTGTAATTTTAGCTGATGCTGAACCTTAGATGGAAAAACCTTTTGGAGCCAATCACATTGATGACAAACATTCACCAAGCTGCACACACAAAACCTGAGTATATTCCAATCTCGTTTGGGTTTCTATACTACCGTTACTCAAAAATTGGTGACAACACTGACCTTGTGGCTCGAAATGCAGTCCTTGAGAGTGCCGAGCGTCACTGGGCTCAAGTCGATCAAGAAGTCTTCATTGCTTCGGTTATTGTTGACCCGCTCTACAAAGACAAACCATTCAGCAACATTCCTCTGACAACCCGTGCGGGGCTAATGTCTCTCTTCAGTCGCCTCTGGAAACACTTTTATGGTGGAATGGCGCCACTTGAACTTTTTACAGATCTCGATAACTATCTGAAAAGTTCGCCTGAATTCCAGCCACTCAATATATACACACAAATCTTACTATCTCGCGCAAAGCAACAGGTAATACTACTACTCGAGCCCGTAATTCTGTGTCTAACATATCTCCACTTAACAGGGCACATCAGTTGATCCTCTTGATATTTGGGACAGATTTTCACACAGCAGCTCCGAAATCAGACCCCTCCAGAAAATCGCCCAGCGAATTCTCTCCATCTGTCCAAATTCGGCTTCATGCGAGCGTCTTTTCAGTATTTTCGGTGCAATCCTCACAAAGTGGCGGAATCGGCTCTCTACTCAGAATCTCATGCTGCTTGTGGAGTTGAAGATGTACCTCCATGAGGAACATGTTCGTGCAGGATCTGTCAGGAAGCGCCTGAAACGGTGTTTCTGTGAGAGCACGACAGGTGACTTGGTCAATGATCAGTCAGCAGAATCTTCCCACGTCACAGCCGTCACTGCAACTGCAGAGGATGGTATAGATGCCCTCAATGATCCCCAACAGTCATGCAGTGGAGTTCGCGAGCACAGGACTGCGACAAATTGCTGCGCACCTCATTCGAGTTGTTGAAGATGAGGAGGCATTCACGACGTCCGAGATGATGGAGGCCGCTGCTAATCCTTCTGATTTTCAGCGCATTCCTATCAAAGATCTCTTCAATTTCTCTCGCACTCAAGAATGGCTAGGGTCATTCTACCAAACAGCCGTCCGAGGCTTGGATGCTGAGATCGAGCTATACAAACTATTAGATTTGGACGCCGAGGGTATTGATGACCCAGAATTCCCACAGGCGGATGAGATTTTGGACAATTAGAACTCGTATGACAAATTCGTGCTTACTAGGCAGGCCGTAGCCAATCAGATTTGATTATATAATGCTTTCCCTCGGACTCCTGGTACTAGTACTATTCACGTTCACCTGTGGACATGGAGACGTTCATTGGCAAACGTTCACTGACTCTGGCGAACGTTCGGCGACCGGCAGAACACTGCATGACACTCAGTCGCTTCGTTAACGTTGAGGCTACATATGTAGCATACATAACGTCCGGACTCCTAGGCTGGTTGTTGAAGTCCGAGCGATCCGTTGAGGAAGAGGCCGAAGGATCCGAGATAAGGTCCGAGCGCAATCTAGAGAGTGGCGGGCGAGCGACGCATTGACGTCGGCTCGCACCTGACCATATTGATCAAAGGACATGATCTATATAAATTTTCGTTTCTATCCTACCTAGCTTAAATGGCAGTTAGATTCGTACAAATATCTCAGTTCTGTCTAGAGACTGAGATGTGAGTACCCAAACTTTACCAGACGCTTTACCGTAGACTAATGAGCTTTATAGTATTCGTTCTTACTAGGTATAGCTAATATACAAAGAGTTCTGTCTAGAGACTGAGATTATTCATTCTTACTTGCTCGTTCGGTCCCGCTCTCGCCTAGATTCACTTTACTGGTAACCTCTTAGACGAATTAGATAAGTAGATAAGATAATTTCGTGCAGCCCTCCACCAGCATTGGGCTGGCGCACTGGGAGAGCTACCATGCTCGTCAACTGGGGCTGCCGAGCTTTCAGCTGCCTTGTCGAACCAGTCATTTCGATGTTATGAGTTACATGCGTTGCAATACTATCCTATCGGTAATCGGCACCCAACATGCAGAAGTCGGCAGCTCACATTTTGGCGGGAAAACGAATCGAATGCTGTAGACCGTGCACGTCCTAAGTATACTTGGAAGAAACGGCTATATTTTCATTCAATATTCCATCTATGATGTCTGTCTAGCTAAGGGAGACACACAACGCAAATATTATCCTACCCCTGACTCCATCACCCAAGGGTCAAGCCACCCTCGACCATGTCCATTATCGCCACCATCATCCTCCCACTCTGTAGTTCCTTCTCCCTCCTATAACAGTTGAACAGCGTACCACTGCCCTCCACTTTTATTGCAGCCTACAAACCCGGTGCTGTTGACTGGACTGCCGCCTTACTTATTGTGTGTACTCGCGGACAATGCTTCTCTTGTACCCTTCCGGCTTCCTCCTTCCTGCTGCCCACCCCCAATTTCCTATCTCACTCATTAGCAAATCGATGAGTTCTTGCTAGCGATTATGTAGATTGCGGTGGTTTTACACGATCATATATTGCTTTGTATTCCAATGTGACGAAATGCGAAACTATATATGACTTTATATCGTGATATATCTATAAAGTAAGGGAGAAGGGTATGGGGGGAATGTGGGAGGATTTGGGCATTTCCGCGTAGTGCACATGGTGTCGGCTGCGTCGGTTGCGTCGGTAAGGTCGCTGAAAAGAGGATCCCATGTGGTTCTGTCAAGCGGAGTTTGAATTTGCAAAAACCGTTGTCCCTTACTATACGAGCTCACTGTCCAAACGTGGGAATTTGTAAAAATTGAGCCACAATGGGATTGGCAAGTGCTCACTGGGCCTCCATTTTGCACAACAACAATGAATTTTATATGTACTGTAACTGAATACATAATAAATAGTAAAAATTGAAGGACAACAAGGGATTTTGGGATTTTTGTGGGGAAAAGAGAAAAGAGAACACCAAGCAAGTAGAAAAATGTGAAAAATGCAAAATGCAAAATGCAAAAATGTGAAAATGCAAAATTGCGAAAATATAAAGATGGGAAAAATTGGCAATGGGTAAACAGGGGAATGGGAAGATGGAGAATGGAAAAATAGGGTGAATAGGGAGGATGGGAGGATGGGAGGAAAATAGGAGGACAACAGAAGGATGGGAGAACAATGGGAGGATGGGAGGACAAGAGGAGGACAAGAGGACACAATAGGAGGATGAGAGGACAAGAGGATGGGAGGACAATGGGAGGACAATGGGAGGATGGAAGACAGGAGGACAGACAATGGGACATGGGACATGGGACATGGGACACGGGACATGGGACACGGGACACGGGACACGGGACACGGGACACGGGACACGGGACACGGGACACGGGACAATGGGACATGGGACATGGGACATGGGACATGGGACAATGGGACAGTGGGACACGGGACAACAGGACATGGGACAACAGGACAACAGGACAACGGGACACGGGACAACAGGACAAACAACAGGACAACAGGACAACAGGACAGTGGGACAGTGGGACACAGAACCATGGGACATGGGACACAGGACATGGGAGATAGGAAATCAGATAATTGGGAGGAAGTGTATGAGTCAATAGCATGACACAAAGAGTTTGACTGAAGGTTACCTGGGACACTGGCTTGCATCCCGCTGGCCGAGGCACGAGGCCACGGGATTGCAAGCCTGTGTCCCAGGTAACCTTCAGTCAAACTGTTTGTGCAACATCCCATAGCTAAAACAAAACTATATAATATTTTTTAAATGTAAGATGTAAGAATTTATTTATTTCACAAAATTAAATAATATGTAGACACAGTGAGGCAAGGCACCTTTGGTGCCTCCAGCAGAGCATGAAATGCTCTGCTTGCTTCCTGTGCCGAAGGCACAACGGGCTTGGACTCGTCATAATATTATGGGAGACCGGTTTTGTGGCTGTGTGTGGGAGACGCGTAGCTCGCTAAAGGCCACATGGGAACGCTTAGCTCGCTTAACCTCGATTTAGAAATTTCGCGTGGTTCTGTCAATCGGAGTTTCAATTTCAAAAAACCGTTCTCCCTTACTATACGACCTCACTGTCCAAAATTGGTTAAGCCACAACAAGGGGAGGAACACCAAGCAAATAGAAAAATGTGAAAACAACAATGATGTATATATGTACTGTAATTCTGTATACATAAAAATGCGAAAATATAAAGATAGGAAAAATGGGCAATGGGTAAACATGGGAATGGGAAGGTGGAGAATGGAGAAATGGGAGGAGGACGGGAGGATGGGAGAATGGGAGAACAGGAGAACAGGAGAACGGGAGAACGGGAGAACGGGAGATAGGAAAGCAGAAAATAGGACAGAGACACGGGAGAATTTTTTGGGAAGGGCAAGAGTCAACAGCAAGACACAAACAGTGAGACTGAAGTTTACCTGGGACACTGGCTTGCAATCCCGTGGCCTCGTACCTCGGCCAGCGGGATGCAAGCCAGTGTCCCAGGTAAACTTCAGTCTCACTGTTTGTGTCTTGCTGTTGACTCTTGCCCTTCCCAAAAAATTCTCCCGTGTCCTCTGTCCTCAGAACTAAAATAAAAGTATATAGTATTTTGTAAATGTAATATGTAGACATGTGCCGAAGGCACAACGGGTGTGGGCTAGTGACAATATCTGCGGCTCACCGGTTCTCTAATGTCGCTATTACACAACGTAGCTGACAAGGTTTGTCGAAATTCGAGGTCTTTTCATTACATTCTTACATTACACTTACTAAGCTGCTGATACGCAGTTTGCGCCGTGGCTTGGGCCGCTTGGCCACAGCCGAAGTTGAACGTTGCAACAGTGGTGGAGTGAGAACAGAGCACCACACACTCCTCTGGAAGTCATAAGTAACTCCTCGTCAGTCACGGTCGAATCGTGGCCCTCCGAAATTCGACACACCAGCTATCATTTGAAACATTCAAGGGATATAGGCCCACGAATGTTCGAACCGTCGCAAGCGAGTCCAACTCGCCTCGAACACTAGTGCAGGCTAGCACTACTCGCTTCAGTCCATACGGCATCCACTGTTTTTTTTTTTTGAATCTAATTTATGTCCATTGGGGTAATATACCCTATGTCGGACACACTAGCTAGTCTAAGGGGCCCCTGCCCCTACGATATCTCAAGACTCGCGAATGCCCCTACGTGGGTGTTACCCCCGCAGGTCCGCCGGCCGTTTTAGACGCGCAGTCTTTCGAAGACTGTTCTCTCTGGTACGAAGTTATGTAGGTGTCTGTCGTAAGTGGTAGTCTGAAGCGCGTACTCGACCGCCGAGGCAGTCAGTACCATCCACTGGTTATTGTCTGACATGACGGTAAGTATATAATCTGCATTTGTGGACCGGGGTTCTCGATTCCGGTCAAGGGGTCACGTTTTCGCTGATTCCTCTTTCAAATTCGCGTCGCTTTGGCCTCCAGCTCCAGCATGGTTAACACCACGACTACAGCGGGCCTCATCAGTGTCGTTCTTCTGGTTCGCCAAGGCGATATAACAGAATACTACCAAAACCTCAATACGTTCAACGCTACTCAAGCATACATAACTCCCCTTGAATCGGTGATTGTTTTACTACACGGCATAATGTCGAATCATTGCTCATTGTGTGTTTACTATTTAGCAACGAGAATTCGAACTCGGGCGCTTCCTTCGTAATATATACCTCAACCCCGGTTCGCCATCTTTCATCTAGATCATCAGCACTGACTTGGTGAATATCGATCAGCTGGCAGTTCGTGCAGATGCTGGTGGAGCAGATGTTGTCTTTGGCTCCGCGTATGCTCTGCTTCAGGGTCTATATCCGTCCACAAAGAAGTCAGAAATGACCTTGGGGAATGGGCAAACGGTTCTCTCTCCTCTTGGAGGATACCAATATATTCCAGACGAGTTGTCAATGCTGCTCCTTCATTCTCTGACTAGTTTACTGTAGTGCAATCTTTGGAGTTTTGGCAAGCTCCTTCTCTTACGAGCTGGATGGATTGCGAAGTATGAAAATGTGGTTTCTTCTGTGGTCGCTTCATAACGCCCGGGGACAGTATTTCCAACTCGAGTTTACAGTGCATCTGCATTCAAAAACATGACCATCGCAGTCGAGCCCTTCCTTACTGCCCCAAAACCTTACTTGGGGAGCGTCAGTGACGACTTGACGAACATAGTATGTTATTCTATCGTGTTTTTGTATAAAAATTGACATGATTATGCAGTGGAATACAAGGGTTGATTTGAATGATTTGACACTGAGTTCAAATCGTTTCGCAGATATATGACCATGTGAACGTCCAGTATGCCCATAACAAGGCCTGTTATAAAACCCTGCCTGCGACTTTCCTGGAACAGGCTCGCCATTATGCTAATTGCGTCCAATGGCATCGGCACAAGTTGGTTTATATATCTTCAATAGGAAAATGCAGTTCACTAACATTGTACAGTTGCCATTCGCACTCTTTTCCCGGAGATCTTCTGGGCCTTGGGTAACATGACCCAACCTTCTAACAAAGCCAAGATTTCTATTCAGGATGTCGACTACCAGCCATCCATCAGTCTGTTCAACGTGACAAACGCTACCATGACTGATCCTGACATTGCTGGTACCGGTCAGTATCAATAGTGTATAAAGCTCAGCACCGCAGACTGATGCCAGTTTATGCTTCTGTAGTTGCCTTCGAGCTGTCGCAGAATTCACAGGGTTAACGTGAGGTCAGCTTGAAGTTCAAAAACGGCACTCAAGACAGCGAGTTCCGTCAGCTCAAAATGTTTGGCAACACGAGCATCGCCCTCAACAGTTCCATTCACCATCTTGCTGTGAGTCGCTCATTGTAGCACCTACGTTGTGATTTTTCCCTCACAGCTTCATTTAGTGGACCGCAATCAATTCAACTATCAACTGGTGCTTTGCGTGCAATCAGACTGTTCTGCGCGGATGCTCTGACTTTGACTATGGCCACGATCCCTTCTTGCACCCTGGCACCTAGATGTCGTAAAATTATCTGGTGTCTTTTAGTTTGCTGTGATTTAATTGAATCATTTTCGTGATTCAGTCGCTTCTGTTGAGGGTATCTCTTAAAGAACTTGTCGTTGAACAGTGAACACCATCGCCGAGTGGTTTGATATGGATGATACTCCATCGTGAGTACCGGTACGTCAAAGTTTATCCTTTTCATAAACATAGCTCTATTATTTAGCGATGCTAATGACTGCCCGTGAAATCTCAAAATCAAAGGATAGTATCATCAATTAACGAAAGCTACTCTTGCAAGTCAAAATGTCAACGAGAGGTATTGTTCGAGCTAAAATAACGATAACAATAAACGAAGGACTGCTCATGCAGGGTGATATGTCCGGGCAATGTAATGACCATTACGATACTAGACTCTATAGGAGCGCAGGGATCGGCGAAATAGCTGGTAGAGGAACGCTGATGGGGCTCTCCGGGGAGAATGGTTTAGATGGCACAAGGTTGCCCGAGCCATAACAGGCTTTGGCAGGCGGCGCCTTGAAAGGGTGGCACTCCGTGTTGAAGACCCCTAGTAAAAGGCGTCAGTTACTTAGGCTAACGAGTTATGGAAGAAAAGCTTACAGTCATCAAGCGAGATGTGATCGGGGTCGTCAAATGTCAAGTAGCTATGCATTTTTATCAGAGGTCCAAGACTCTCACATGCAGCGATGCGATACTCACAGGTACTTGAGGACCTCGGCGAACCAGAAACTTTCCATGTCATCGATTTTGGTGGAATCCACGTTGTTAACGTCCCAGATACCTGTGTAAGCAACAGTTGTAGACAGGTACTTCTTGAAGTTGCTAGTGGCACTAGCAGCATTGTCGAGGTACTTGGTATCACCAGTCACACGCCAAGCATAGAAGTTCGACTCAAGGACTTCAGGACGAAGATAGTAATCGGCACTGGTGATATAAAAGCCATGCTTGTCGTAGAAATCGAGTTGATCTTGGTTAGGAGCACTGTTACCGGTGTAGTTGCCGTCGCTGGACTTGTATGCGAAAACTTCAGGGCCAATACCAGTACTGGAAACAAGGAATCAGCGAAGTAATGGATGGCGCGGTGGGAGGGGGCGTACGCAGTGCTCGCATATGTGTTCCAGCATGCATCGGTGAGCTGAAGACCAAGATTAACCAATGTGTCATTGTTGGTGAGTTTGCCGCCTGGGATTGACATCAAGCTCAAGTCTACAGGGGAAAGAGATGGAAATAAGTACCAAGAATCCAGTTGCCTCCGTAGAAGCAAGCTAAGTGAGACCCCACATGACGAATGTTCTTGTTATCGTCATAATCAGCAAGGTACAGCCAGTCATCGACAGTTGAAGTCTAACGCGAAGCATGAAAATGTGAGGCCACTGAGATGAAGACGTCTACATACTCTTAGGAGCGTCTTCATGGAGGTATCAACGGCGGTCAACCACGCATCGGCATACGAGTTGTCGTCGGTATTTGTAAGGCGGGCATATTTTATCAGATATTCGAAGTAAGAGTCAGAACCTCCGCCCCAAGTCTACAAAGGAGGATTAGAATATCCATATACGTAGCTCCTGACAAACAACCGCACTTACCACATACCCACCGATAGAATCACCAGTCTTTGGATTGATGCCTTGAGCAGGCATACCGGGGAGAGGGGCCGGCTGAAAGCATAAGGTGAGAACCAACATCAAAGTTGGAATCCTGCTTACCATTTGAATCATAAATTGAACAGATTTCTCAGCAAATTCCCGGTACGTGGAATTTCCGGTATGCTTACTTCACGTCCAGTTCATTGAAAGGGCTGGACAAGCGAACGATCCACATACCTGAGACGATTCCACTCCAGGGTAAGCTATGGGACAAATGTGAAATTGGCTCTGCGGTTATATAGTATAGACTCACTGTACCAGCCTCGGCGATGTTTGACTACAATTGAAGATGAGTAACATCGAAACTTAGACGTTGGTGAACTGCTTACAGTGTCGAGGGTGGGTTGGTGGTCCGTAAAGTCTATATAACCATACGGAATAGATTGGTTCTATAAAAGGGTTAGATACCATTACACGCATGCAACTCTATAACGCACTGCCGCAACCCATGCATAGGCCATTTGATCGGCGAGGTCCTGGGCCTTTTCAACCAGAACCGGATACTTCTCCCCGCTGAGCTCATACGCACTTAGGAAGCCTCCAACATAACGAATAGTAGTTTCAAACAGACTGCACTTAATCAGCGAGATAACTTAAAACTGAAAATAGGGTATCAGGGTCACCTGACGGTGTCAGAAGTTTGCGAAACGGTAAAGTTGGTGTTAGCAGTGTGCTCGACAGCTTTTTCAAACCAATCCTGGTCACATTGTAAAGATGAGTCAGTGTTAGTTTACGTCTTGCATGAGGAAACATACTGTTAACCCCATAATCCACTGCACCATGTGTACAAGTCAGTTGGGCTCTGGATGAGGTTCGTTACTCACCATAGTGCCCATAGCGTCGGCAATAGAAGCGCCCCATCCGTTCCGTCCATCAAAGTACTTTTTTGAAATGGGCAACAGATCATCATGCCCCCAGGCATACGTCCTGCACGCAAAATGGTAAGTGGAAGTCAAAAGAAAGACACTGAGACGTACTGGTAAGCCTGGTAGCTCGTGACAAAAAGATCCTTGACTGCTTCCTGGTGGGCTGCGGCACTGGCGGGAAGTTGCAAGCCTGATTTCTGAACTTGCTCGGCCGTGACGACAGATGCAGCGAGGGCCGCTAGGAACCAGCGTCTGAAAGACGCCATCAATGGGCAGGAAGTTGGATGGGGAAGAACGAACTAGATATGGTAGAACCAACATGAATTTATAGCCTATAAATTTATAGGCTTGGTGCCGTACGTTGCTTTCATCACCGTGGTTCGCGAGTGGCAATATAGTAGGAGCGCGAGCTTCGCGAATTCTCGCCGACTCATCCCTGGACTTCATCACCAGGCGTCAACCCAAACGTATCGGGGATCCCATGTGGAATCCATCCCCGGTATCATGATGTGGTTGGGGGATATCGGCATGACGGATTCTGACAGCAAACCCGTTACGTTACAGTTGCAAGAGAAGCTCCTGCAGATGCCGGCTGGAGTTAATTTTGAAGTACAGTTTATGGTCCAACTTGTGCGACTGTCATAGAGTCGTTTGCACATGAATTTCAGTTGCGAGAGCGCGCAACCGTATGAACGTGGTGCACATCACGGTATGTTTGTCCATGTGGTACTTATGAAAGTCGAAAATACAATGAACGGCGAACGGTTTTGATTGGCTACCTACCGACTACAACAATCATGTAATCGGACTTAGCGCGCTGATACAAGCTGAAGATCCTATACCAGAATTCGAGATGTGTGTTTTCCCCATAGACCGCACACTTTGACACAGTACACCAAGCTCCACCATCCTACCCACGTTCCAGGGACACTTCACAAACCATTCATCATACCCCTCGCTAGCGGCTAAACCCGCCTGGAGGCCAGATCTTGCGAAAGGACCGCTACATGAAATTGGCAGCGGGAAATATGTCGAGCAAACCTTGGACTTAGGCTATACGAGTAGCAATTGGAATCCTTGGATCAATATTTCTGCAGGAAAATGTTGGCAAAATGTTCTAATACTGGTGAATTTTCGTCCAATCATGAGCTCGTACGAAAGCATGACGGCCTTCCACCGGTGGGAGAGTTGGAGTTTCCACTGGGTTGGATGCACCTAGCGACTGCTGCTAGCTGCCGGCCACCTTGAAGTTCAATAACAGAAGCCAATGGTACGTGTGATCATCGATATCATTCTTCAGTAAGCACGAATGGTATTACTGCACGACAGATTCCATTGAAAGCCTGATTTTACACTACCGTACGATCTGGTGCGAAAGGCTCGCAAACTCTTTCAATTCTGGAGCCAGATTCCCGTACCACCCGTACCGACATTGTCGTCATTAGCTGCAGGAACCTCATCAATGAGTTCGACACTACAAAAAGGCGAAAGAAAGACTGACATTTGAACTACAAGGAAACATTTCGCGTCATGCAAGTCTATGGCTTGAATGTGCTACACTCACAACAGCAACAATCTTATCCTGGTCATAGAACTCAATCATGACACGCCCGGATCCCCCTTCTTCATACGGTGCAAAGTGCTGGTACCAGAACTTGTTCGTACCCGCCAACGGTTCTTTGCCCTGGAAGTACATTTTCCCATTCTTCATTATATTTTCTGAAATTTGAAAATTGTGAATTAGCAAATGAAGTCGACAAAGATCTTGCGTACCATGCAGATGTACGACGCCTGATCGAAATGCCATATCCCCAGCATCCAGTACAAGGCCGCTTTCAGTGACAAGGACAGATGCATCAAGATTTGGAACACCATCAGGCCTGTGAAGGAGTGAATCATGTGCAAAAACACCAGGGCTGTTCTGTGCAGCCCCGTGTTCTTGGTTGATGACAGGTGAGAATGCTGACTCTGCAGAGAGGAATCCTAGGCCTAATTTTCAAAGTGATGGCATGTCTGTAGCGAAAAGGGGTAAAGGTGGAGGGGATATGTGCATGAATGCCCTCGTAAATACGCATGGTGTTACCGAGTTACTACTATTAATTACCGTTCTGCTCTAGCTCGGCCGTGAACCGAAGGGGAGCAGAGGAGGTGCTATCCAGGTCTCAAGCTAGGCCTCAAGAATTAAATAGGTTTAAGTAGGTGGTAACTGTGCGGAAATAGTGCGTCAAGTGATCACGACGAGCCCTTCAATTTGAAGTTGGTGTCCAGCCTACTGGTATATATGGATAGGTCTGCTGGTTACTGGCTATTCAAATGCCAGAACCAATTCCCGTTCTCCATATTGAAAAGAGAGACGTTCAGAACTCCTGTACCATGATCAACCTATCGATAGTTTATGACTTGGTTCAAACTTTCAGCTTTGCTTTGGGACGCCTGGCTATTAGTAACCCAGATCGAAGCGCGAGCAACGGTTCAGGCTGAACTCTCCCCCCATGACAATCCCCCTCTTCGGGATGTGAACAGTCAAAGTGCGCCCCCTGGTTGGTGTTATTTTGTTTGGGTCCAGCTTATATTCTTTTCGCAAAAATGACACACAGGGGCCGCAACGATGGGTTGCACACCAGTATAATTATGAGGAATCTCTTTTCATCTCTCTAGATAGACGTCCTATGCCATATATTTTTACTTGGTGTAGAGATTCACGACGTAACTGTATGCAGTAAAACGGTGAAGCTCCCGATAATGAAATGGTGATACACAGTTGGGGTGAACTGTTAGGTATTACAGTATCTAAGAATTAAGTAGGAAGCCCGATCAACCGAACGCACAATAGTAGCCTTATAAAGAGAAAGATAGAACACCGCAATCTAGAGCCTAGGCACTCCATCCGCCATCTCTCGCCTCTTCCAGCAGAATGACGCCTTTCGCGTTGAGACCGATACCCTCAGCAGTCGCATCTGCCACAAACCGATCAAATATTTTAGAGGCGCCGATTATACTCCCCTCAGGGATCCAGCTAGCTTGCGCAATCGCATACCTACAGCGGAAAGTATCAGGCCGCGGAGCCAGCACGTTACCAGAAAGAAGAGTACGCACCCCTCCCATTTCACCAAAAACAGGTATCCAGCTGCCCCGATAGTTTTCCGCCCGACTAGGCGCTCGATGATAAACTCTTCTGGTTCAAGCTGGGTATGTGAACAATCTGACCGGGCACATGTTCCATCGCGCTTGCGCATGGTCTGACGTTTTGCACCTAGATAATCAATGGAAGTCAAACATATCAGGCAGTGGGATATCATGAACACCTACTTGAAACGCTAAAGAGTTCAAGTCCATTCATTAAACGGAGGAGGTATGAATCAACAATAGACACGTACCAGCATGGCGGACAGATGAAGACAGATTCTGGCTCCAAACGAGGATCTCCCTCACCAATACCAACACACCCAAAGTGATACCACAAGTCGCAGCTACACAAACTAAGGATCGACCATAGGGAAAAGCGACAAAAAGACACTGACTTATCACACTGTACAAACTGCCATTGAAACGATCCTTCCTGTTCGGGTCTTGCAGGCCACTGACACATCTGAGCCTCGTCCTGAGTCGCTAGTGACTTGGACTTTCTCTTCTGCGGCCGCCGCGAATTGGGCTTTCCAATTCTCTCAGGCTTCTGGGCTTTCTGGGTGTTGATTTGCTTCGCCTTCCAGCTTAGAGGTCGCACCCGTTTCTCAGGCGCAATTGAATCCACCCGGGCTCATTTGCAGGTTTCTCTGCACTTTTCATTCTGACGTGGTCACGAAGGTCTGCGCTGGCTCGCTGATCGTTCCCGTACCACTGGCACTGGCACTGGCACCGGCATCGTCCACGTCCATCGGTGCCGAAACGCTCTCAACTTGGAGCGTCGTCACATTCTCCGCC
>NW_024538067.1:0-14318 GCF_016628075.1 Suillus paluster
GTTCGCCGGGTGACTCTAGTCTTTCTCCACTATCTACTCCTGCTGTGCTTGATCCCTTGACACGGATGAGACAGCAGCCTGACGATTTGGCCTACGGGGATTTCACAGCCGCCGTTGCTGCTCTATGTGCTCGACGGACTTCTGGCTCGCACCGTCCCTGGAAACCTCCCGTCCGGACAAGTAAGCTTGAACAGAGACAGTTTGCGTTGCATCTCTGCGGGTGGGGTGTTGGGGAGGACGAAATGAACCATGCGATTAGAAAGCGAGTACAACGCATGCGTTTGTGATTTTGATTGCTGAACTTCTATGCAGGTGGGAAAAGGAGGGTCAACAGTCAAGAGCAGCGTGCTGGCTTGTCCTTTACGCGACAATATTCAAGGGCGCTAGAGCTCCTTATGCGGAGTAAAAGTACGGTCGTCTCTCTTTCTGTGTCGTTGTTCTGTTCAATGATGGATATGATATCCTAGACGAGATGCACAACCTCGTGTCTGGTACTCTTGCCGCCCTTATCCCGAGCGCTGGCAGCACGCCATCCAACGAAGTGCGCGACCACGCCGAGCGCCTCATCATCCGCCTTCAAGATCCGTACTTCCGTGTTATGTTTACTCAGCTCACTTCCAAGGACTGGTCTGAGGTTCTTGAGGAAGAATTACTTCCACTGCGAGAGCGTCTTGCAGTTGCATTTCAATTTCTAGAAGACAAAGCGCTCTCAGCATACCTACGGCGCATAACTGACCGTGCCTGTACACGTGGTGACATTGAAGGTCTCATCATCGCAGGCCTCACCCCCACAGGCATGGACATTTTGCAAAGCTACGTAGACCACACGGGCGATGTGCAGACCGCTGCTATCCTCGCTGCCCATATATGTCCTGCCAAATTTGCAGACACGCGGGCGGAGCGGTGGTTGGAGGCGTATAGGGACTTGTTGGACGGCTTTAAGCTGTTCCACCACCGCGTTGCGTTTGATGTCGAGCGGGGGCAGATACTGCAGGATGCGGTGCTGAATGGTGATCTGGCGCCGTTTGAGTGGGCGCCGAAGCAGATTTTGATTCGGTGTAATTATTGTTCGAAGCCGATGAATCCTGTGTTTTCTGAGACGCAGAAGGGACGGGTGGGTGTTGTTGTTTTGTGAATATGGAACGTGCTGATATTGAATGTCATTTTAGCCTACTGCGTGTCCGCACTGCAGTCGTGCCCTCCCGCGGTGTTCAGTCTGTCTGATGACACTGAGCATTGTCCCAGATGACACGCGTGATGTTGAGCTTGCACACTCGCAGGCTACTTACCGAGGTAATGTCTTTCTTCGTAGACAAATATGGGAAGCTATGCTGACTTAATGCCTTAGACACCATCGATGAGGCTATCGTCATCTGCCAGACATGTCGGCACGGCGGACATGCATCGCATATTCTTGATTGGTTTTTTGGTGAAGACGGTGCACGTTCACGTGGTATGTGTCCTGTGGCGGATTGCGATTGTCACTGCGCGGATGAGTTCTAGGTCTTTTTTTCTATTTGTTGTTAGAATGGAGCCTCAGGTCTGCTCGAACCAATATCCAGTGTTATGCCTCTATTGTGACCCGGTCATATTCTGATGTGATAGAGAACTTGTTCTTTAGGGAGCATGCACACATAGCAGTGTCTAGCACTAACGATTCTACATTATTAGCTTAAAATTGGATGTCTGAAATGTAATCATTGAATTATTAATTGTGCGTTACGCTGGATGGTAATCCCTCAGAAGTAGGCTGCATGATGCCATATTTACAGGACGGGTCACCATGTCCACGAAGAGCTAAACGATACAAAACCAATGAAACAGTAGTCCGTCTTTATTGATGACCATCAGTGGTTTGTTGAGTCGATACGCAGCAGACAAACAAGACGACACGAGTCCAGAATGTGGGGTTCCCGATGCGTTTCGCCTTGTCACTAGCGCGTTCCGGCCGCCGAGCAACAAACAAGGCCTGCCCAGAAATCATCGGACTCCGGCAATTAGAAACACACTCAAGAAAGACATACCTGTTTGTCTCGTACTGCAGCAACATCGACAGCACGAGGACTGCAATGAGCGGAGGTGCTGAGCATTGGGCGTTGTTGTCGCTCGGTTGTCTCATCGGTGTTGCGTTGAGAGCGGCGGAAGAGTGATGACATGCGATCGATCAGCAAACGTGGACGTAATCCAGAGGAGGATGCGAGGGAATCGTAATGGTAATGTACAGAGGGGTGAGGATGGTGACAGGGTGAAGCGGAAGGCTGGAAACACGGGGGTCAGAAGAAGAATCAGTAAAATGAGATGGCAGTGACACACATGAACGCGATCTTGCGGGACATCGAAAAAGCCTCGTGGCAGTCGATTGGGGCCTGATCGATGCGTAGCATCAGCCTAGAATGTCAATGTGACCATCATTGTGAAGGTCAAGAATGGTATAACGTACGTCTGACAATGACTTGTACCAGTGTTAGTGTGATGGATTCTTGAAGAGCCATAAAATATTATGCATACCTTTTGCAATTTGAGTTCATCTTTTGGTGTCTAACAGGTAACATTATAAGTGAGATAGGGTGGGTAATATGTTGACACTCACACGGGGCATAAACAAGAGGTCTTCAATACCAGCTGCTTTGAGGATGGCATGAATATCCCATACATACGCGTTTTGGTCACCGCCAGCTGTGGCTAGTAGCGTTCCATCAGCAGAAAAGGCTGCACAGTCCGCGGGATTTGGGTGTCGGAGGGGTGAACCGCCCGCCAGGAGGTTCGTATCAAGATTCCAGAGATGCACTGTTCCATCAAATGATGTGCTCGCAAGGAGGCGGTCGTTCCGAGACAATGTGATGGCATAGACAATATATGTGTGGACCTTCAAGAATGGCGATCTGTTGGCATGTTGCGGTGTCGAATATCCTAATGGAGCCATGCGCTGTCCCGGAGATAAGCTTCTTTTCATCCGACGTCCATGCCAAAGTCCAAACCGGCCAGTCTTCGTGGATAGTGGAGAGCCACTTGCCCGTATTGGCATCCCAGATTTTAATGCCATCCTTATTGTATCCACCCGTCGCAATTTTTCTTGCGTTGGGCGAGTAACTTACTACGTGCACTGACTCGTGCCCAGTCTTGATACCCAGGATGGATCTGCCACTCTCGACGTCCCACACTCTTGCAGTCCCGTCCCGGGATCCGCTCGCCACTCGCTCACCATCCGGACTCCAGCACACTGATTGCACCCAACCACTGTGTCCTGTCCATTTGGAGGCGACCTTCCCCGTCTCGACGTCCCACAACCTCACTGTCCCGTCACTGCTTCCGCTTGCAATAGTTTTGCCCTTTGGAGACAATGCTATGGTGGCCGCGACTGCATCATCCCCCTCATCTCGCCAGCTCTCGCCTATCTGTGCACCGCTTTCCAAGTTCCATAATCTGAGTGAACCGTCATTCGAACATGTGACGATACGCCGCGGCTGTCCGTCAGGCAGGTGCACAACACCCCGCACCCGGTCTGTATGGCCTCGCATGATCTGACAGGGCTTTATCCCTAACTTCGACATGTCAGCCGCGAGGGAAGACGGTGAACTATGTGTGCGAGAGCAGCTCGCTCAGATCGAGGTGTTCGTTGTCGTATAGGTATCAATGGTAATATGGACCTGCCTGCGTCCACCTTGGTAACTCTTGTCAATAGAAGCGCATGAGCCATTGATATTGCTCACGGGAGGTCTGTATATAGGAAATGAGTCGATGACGATATGTGCAAGGGCTCGCTGCGCTATTTCTGGAGAATTCGCAAAGATCTTCGCAAGGATTCAATTACCAGTCAACATCTGGTTCGATACTTACTTCAGATTGAGATTGTCCTGGAAAACCTGGGTATCACTCACGAATGAGAGAGGCGGACATGTTAGTTGGAGTCCAGAAAGTTGGACGAGTATGGCATGCGTTATCTTGTTGTTCGCTTCCTAATATGGAGCGCTCAGATCTGCGGCCGCTAGATTTTCTTGTGACTACTTTGATGACGAACGGTCGTGTCGAATATTTGACAAGGTGCGCATTTCATCTCCGTTGTCCACATACTTCTTCCAGTCTCTCGATATTCGAATCCGATGTATTCCAACCTTCCACATATTCAAGTTTCCACGATTGTGCGGTGTTCAATAGTCAACAAGAGATCATTAGCAGCATATTTGCGGACATGCGCGAAGCTTGCATGGAGTGGAGCAAGGTCGTCTGAGATGAGCCACCATATATTTTCTTGACCAGAATCCCATGTAACATATTGCATCCCGTGCTTCGACTCGGAAAGGTATATCCTAGGCGAAGTGTGAAAAAACCAGTTGGTGGGTGGAGTTGTGGAGGGACTTACGGGGGGACTGGTGCAATTTGGGTGTTCCCCGACACTGATTTTGATTCGGCGAGTCTGTTTAATGGTGGTCAAGTAGCAGCCGCATCTTCTGCACTCGCGCGCTAAGATGTAGTGTTCGGTTATCACCACTTCCTATAGCATGACATGCCTCGGGCTACCCCAGCCAAAATTCGCTCGTGGTGTAGAAATCCACTGTGTTATATCCATCAAGGTGTCATACATGTTTCCAATACAATCTCGTGCATCGCACGGGACACAACTATGTTACAAGAAAATACGGATGAGAACGGTCAGATTACTTGCCATTTCGCTGTTCAATTCACCACACTACTGTGGAGAACCTTCGCCGGAAGTATCAAAAACCGGCTGAGCTTGCGCCATAACGGAAGATTATTCAATCGTTGGGCGTCCATAACCACTTTGACGTGGTGAGTGGATAGGTGTTCCCCGCTGTAAGACACTGATTAGCAAGAACAACAACAAAGAACAACAACATATGGCAGCTAGCTTACTTTGAGGCGGCCAGTGCTCGCGCGGACCGCACAATATTCTCGATCGTGCTCCCTAAAAGTGTCATCAGCACCGTGTTACATTATCATCTAGTAACAAGCTTACCATCTAACTGATACCACGAGAGTTTCTCGATATCGCGAAGGTGGGTCGAGTAATCGATCTTCTTCTGATCCACGAAGGAGGAACCGATAAGTGTGCGCTCGATGTTCCGCAAACCTCCAGCGGGATCATCTTGGCCAAAGTGGCCGAGCCAAAGACGACGTCGGGCTGCAGTGTCTAGTTCAGGGAAATCGATAACTTCAATGGGGCATACTTAGCAACGAAGGTAGGTCAGATAACTGGATTACGTACCGGCAGAAAATCGCCTGCGGAGTTCTTTGTCGCAGGTACTTGTTACCCAGAAGGAGATGCAATCATCCGACTCAAATTGACGGAGACCAGCATTGACGCAATTCTGACCAAAAATGAAGTCTCAAACAGTAAGAGCGCAACAGTCAACAGCATACCATATATGGGCCTTGACCGAGCGACTTCAAGAAAACCTGTGCGACTTCAGAGACCATACAATGGAAGGTGTCGGAGAGGGTACGTACATCGGCGTCTTTCACCACGACGACTGCATTCCAAGTGGTCGCAAGCTAAAGATAACCGGGTCTCATTAGAGAATCGTTGCAAGTTGCGAGCTGTACGAACCGACATGCGCCGAGAAATATTCGATACAAAATCCATCGTGTGGAATGGGAGGTCGCAAACAGAAATAGGAAGCAGAGGTCTCTTGAGAAGATTGCAAACGGCATGAACTGTTGTCATTCTGCCGGTTCCTGGTGATCCATTGAGAAGTACTACCTATGGAATGGTGAACAACAGACAAGAGATGGTGGTCTTTCGAGACCCACCTTTCCTGTTTTGAGCTGCGCTATGTTTGCGCTGCCTGTAGAACAACCAGTATCATCCACTAGTGCTTTGATAAGATCCTGCAAAAAAATCACAAATGATGAGCCCGGCAATTCAAGAAAAATAAATATTATTACCCGCACCTTAGTATTATCGTCCATAACCAATTTCCTCCATGCCTCTTGATCATACTCGACTGGCTTCAAATCCCAAATATTGAATGTTCGCCATACCTGAATGCCAGAGTAATTGGCTTGAGAAACAGCGAAATTCATGTTCCAAATTGCTCACGTTCATTTCGAGATCATATCCACCAATCCAGTATGGAAGGCGCGCGGCATGCTCCTCCGCGTTGTCGGGAAGTGACACACGTCTGTCATTTTCATCAGCATGGAAATGGAGAACGGAAAGGTCACTCACAGTTTCGGGTTGTAGCCTTGGCTGCGTGCACGGTGAAATCCAACTGGGTCGATCATCACCCGTCTCGCACGTGGTTTCACGTTGTCACTGAAAAAGGCCCGCATTGGCGTGTCGTCATAATCTGTAAATGGGAATAAAATAAAATAAAAAACAGGACGATGAGATGGTAAAGTGGGTAGGGCACTTACACTCCGCATGACAAACTCTGCTATAGGAAAGGTAGAGTCTTCCACGCGCTACATCGATGATTCAACGTCATAGCCACCGACTTGTTGGTAAAGTTCTCACCAGTGAGTTTAGTAAGCGCATCGTCTGTTATGGGTTGAAGAAACAGGTATGAAATTTCCCGGGTTCCCTAAAAGTGTTGAGTGAACATCTGATATGTTGATGTTGGAGCATAGCATAGTACCTGATATGCCTGTAGATGATGGGTCATGGTGCGCTTCTCAAAATGAACGCCATCCCACTCAAGATACTCCATCTCGAAGGTCAGCTCCCTAAACGGGTCCAGTCAGGATTTATCACAGAACCATGTCCTGAAGAGTCACACTTACTCCCTATCGTCGCTGAAGCAAGCACTCTTTAACACTACCAAGACCTTTGATACAGCATATCAGTGATGATCATTAATAGGCCAGGAAAATAGATCTCACAATTTGCCTTGCGATGTCTACGCCATTCTGGTAAATCCCACTATTGTAGATATACCGCGCTCCTTCCTCATAATAGTATCCGAGAAGGTCGAAGGAAATCTGGTTGTTAGACAGCGACTCTTGGAATTGCTTAACCCTGCATGGTCATAAACGACAAGGTATGACACATTGGACTGGATCATGCGCACCTTTGCTTGCATTCCGCTTCCACGACCTCCAATAATTTCCCTAAGTGCGTCACAAGATTAGTAAGGTACAGAGCAATCACTTCACCTGTCCATTATGATCAGAGTTATTCGATGCGATGGGCGATGGAATACTAACAATCAGAGCATTCGTTGAACCCCGAAAGCCTTGGCCTTGGATGCTAAGTCTTCTGAAATTTTCTCTGCATCCAAGACGCTGCGTGCATCGTCCAATCTGGACCTCAGGACCTCTATCTTTTGGAACAATCGATGAATAGGGTATTCAAGGGGTTTGTCGTATTCGACGTCGACAAATACAGTACTGAGAACGAGGTATCAACATCCACACTAATCCAATTTCAAGACAACATACCGGAGAAAAGAGTCTAAGACTGAACTAAAGTCGCTGAAAACAAGTGAAGATTTCTCTACGAACTCGTTCAGTATGCCTGCTACACAATATACAAATAGTAAAAACTCGCCTCCCTCGCTCACCGAGCGGACGTTGAGATAAAAGTAGTCATGAATACCTCCAGCGCTCATGGGCGAAGGAGACCTGTACATATCGGGCACCCACTGTTTGTTGTGCTGATCCCTTATTCACCACAACTCATTGAGCAAGCGAGCACCCAAATGTGAGGGAGAACTTACCGTCTCTGCCATCGACGTACGAAATGATCATCTACTTCCTCGTGATACCCATATGGGCGACATGGCGAATATGATCTGTAATATGAGACGGGGCGTGCAGGATAAGGCCGGTAGCATGGAGATGGCGATAGCAGAGCTGGCGTTCGCCGAGTTTGCGGGAAGTCTCCCGGTGTAAGTGGTGTTCGAAACGGGCCGACCGATTCACTGGGTAGGTGCTCGTCGGCTGATTGTGGTACGAATATTGCTTGCGGTTGAGGCATGACTTGAGGACCGAAGTACGACTGCTGTACCACAGGAACTGTGTCTGGGACTGGCCCAATGTACTCGTCAGGCAGTAAACCTGAAATCCATGGCGACATTTCGGGAAGAGTTGGTGTACTACTGAGTGATTCAGACATCCTTGGTGAGTCAAATTAGGATGGAGCTTGATCGAAGGAGAAGCCAGCTCTATATATAACATGAAGGTGTCTGCAGCGCCCATTGAACATGATAAGACAATCCTGTGGCTTCCATAACGTCTAAATGCTGTGTGTCACAAGACTGTTGCTGTGCGTTTATGGACATCATGCCAGCTGCAGAGGATAAGTGTAATTGGCCAAGCTTCCCTACCCATGTACTGAACTTTTGCACAAAAGTAGTGGTCGCCAGGAAAATGACAATAACACGCGTCAGTTTGCATAAATTAGGAACAAGTGTAAGCTACTCACGAGTTACTATGCAGTGTTGAATGAGGTATCTTCGATGTGGACAATGATGAGATATGAAATATCAAAATTCAGGGTACGATCTCACTGATGGGGAACATTCTTTATAGAAGGAATGAACGTCTTCCCTATTTGTCTACCTAGAACAAAATGGTGGCCTACATACCTCACTATTCGATCTTGGACTTCACGGGACGAGTAACGGTTTGCCGATGTGTATCTCTCTCAATCCGAGTGCAATGAGCGGATTGGTCATTTTGTAAATTGTGAACGGGTCACGGTTTCCAGCGACGATGAACCTTGTGTCTTATTCAAGATGAATGAATCAGCTGGATGATGAATCCCACGACTTATGGAACTACCCGTGTCTTGTGCTGAGAGCGAGGGGTGCCTGTGCAATCAGAATGGAATTCTTGCACTGGTCACAGCACTGCAGTCTGTTCACATATCGCTCGAAGCCCTAAATCGGTGAAATTCGATGTCAGATAGCACTAGTGAAATTGGATCAAATAGGCAGATGGCTATTATTGCTAGTATTAGGTCGAGCCCATATAGACAAGTTCAGAAGCTAAACAGGAAATGTGAATATAGAAGTCAAATTACGACCAAGGCAATTAGATCATGAATGAACAATTCCCGCATGCTGCCTGGATGACGATGTGCTACCTTCTCATCAGTGATGGCTGTCGGTATAGTTAACGGAAGCGCAGCAAATGAAGAGCATAACGCGAATCTACCAACGGGGTTTTTTGATGACCAGCATTCAGCATGAAACACCGTCCCGCGACTCGGATTTGAAATAGCCAGGTTGGAAGGACAGCGCGGATGAAACGGAGATGGCTCGTGCTGTAGGTCACGAGTCATTAGGGCAGAATAAAAACATGATGTAGGAAGATGCATGTGGCGGCAGGTACGCTTTTCCGCATGCGCAGCACTGTGAAGCTGTGAAGAGGACACAGGATAAGCAAGTAATACGCTCAGCAGACGACTTAAATAAACACTTGCGCGAGTCCCTCGTCTCTAGATCAAACGTGCACTGTCTCAACTCAGTCAGGGATCCCCGTAGATATCTCCTGCGAATTTTGAAGAACGCTCCTGCATATATCTTCTCGGAGCCGTCCTATGTTTCAGGATTAAATTCCTCTGAACAGGACCTCTTGTGAGTAGTCTTTCATGCGCATCTATTGACACGAGTTCAAATGAAAGCGGATAGGGAAATTCTCACCCCGCAGGATAACGTCTAACCCAAAGAAGTGCCTAGCAAGCTGCTCTTGCAGCGATAGTCCACGATTGTCCTTTGTGGAGATCTCCAAGCACCGACCGTGTCTTCTCCCGCTGTTATCATAAAAAAGATGTCAGTAGTAACGCCCCTCCAGACGATGCGAGGTCATACCAAACTGGTAGGAAGTGTTGTGCACCTGCCTGGCGGTCAGCGCATCATCACATGTTCAGGTGACGGCTCACTCCGACTATGGGACCTGGAAAGTGGTGCATAGATAGGCGATGACTGGAGAGATGAGCTCTACGAGCCGGCAGTGATCACCATGGCATTGTCCCCAGACGGCAACATCGTTGCAAGCGGAAGTGTCGATGGGGCGGTGAAGTTGTGGGAAGTTGCAACAGAGATGGTCATCGTGACATGGATAGGGCACACTACCATTGTGCGGTCAATATGCTGGAGTCCAGATGGTGAGCGAGTAGTGAGTGGATCCTTCGACGGGACGGCAAGAGTTTGGGATGTCGAGAGCGGCAAACACGTCCTGTGTATCGGGACGGGTCAGGATTCGGTGTACGCGGTGAGCTATTCACCCAACGCTACAAAAATTGCAACGTGCGGACGCGAGCGTGCAATAAAAATCTGGGATGCCAGGACAGGCGAGCTGCTCTCCAGAGTCAAACACGACAATTATGCGTCATGGAGCTTGGCCTGGACGTCGGATGAAAAGAAGCTTATCTCCGGAACAGTGAATGGCTCGATTAGGATATTCGACACTGCCACATGGCAGCAGATTGCCGTTCTGAATGGTCACGGAGGGGTTGTTCGTGCCATCACTTTATTTTCGAGTGACCGCCTGCTTGCGAGTACATCTAGAACAGTACGTCTGTGGGGTCTCGACACGAACCTTCCAGTTGGTCCACCCCTCGAGCACAAAGGTGGGGTCGGGTGTGCGGCCTTTTCCGCTGATGGAAAGCTGCTAGCCACAGCTTGCCATGACCAAAACGCGTATGTGTGGAACATTCACGCCGTCCTCAAAGCAGCTGGCCTGGAAAACCTGCTCCTGCACCAGGCCATACCGGATGTGAGTATCAACTTATCACCCACTTGTTCTTACTGACAATGTCTCTTGTAAGTTAGGCCTCAAAACATGAACTCGACCAGAAGATATATGCGAAGTCAATCATAGAGCACATTTCCCACTCGTCGCAGGACATAACTGACAGTGACAAGTCGTTTTTGGAAGTACGTGATGTGTTGTGAACCTTCTCAATGATTACAACAATATTAACATTCCAGGCTGATGCTACGCGATGCCTCGACCAACTTGGGGATGTCGATGAACTCCCACCAGGTTTTTTTCACGACATACCAGACCATATTGATGTGCGTCATCTTGCTATCTATCATTACTTTTTGTTCAGACCTCTGTGATCTCAGTCTTCCCCAGCGCGCGGTGCCCATCCTGGTTATTCTGCCCTCCTTTCTCGCTTTTCCTCGCTCCTCCGCCGCTTTCGACCCCATCCTGATGAAGCAACCAACCTTCAGCAACCCCCAGTGCCTTCAGAATCACGATGACGTATGTTTGTCCTCACTCCTTCACTCTCCACAGACCACTGATGAAGCAACAAAATCTCAACAACCCTCAACCTTCGGATTCACATCCAGATGCACTTCTCGGTCGCCTGTCCTCACTCTTCCGCTCTCTACCCGATATTAATGAAGCAACCGAACTCCAGCGACCCCAATGGCGAACTACCTCATCTCATTGCAGTCCTCATGTCATGGAAGTCGCTGCAATGCGGGACAAGCAGATATGTCTGTCTTGAGTGTATATCAATTACTGGGGTCTGATGATTTTTTGTGTAGCCATTGTACGTTGCTCGGCGGCCGGAAACTGCTAGTGACAAGGCTAGACGCATCGAGAACCCCAAACGGTGGGTTCGTGTAGTGTTGTTTCTCTGCTGCGTGTCCCCTGGTACCGATGAGGGTCATCGCACCGCGTAAACAATCATTTTCATTTCAGTATGATGTCTTGTAATTTCCGAATAACATCATTTGTATATGCATTCCATCCCTGTCAAACGAAGATCTACAAACGGAGATGTGACTCGTGCCGGACGTCCATCTCAAGCTCCAAACTGATTGATTATATTTGAATTGTGCAGAGCAGCCGGTTGTCTTTGCATCCCAGATTCTGATTGCATTCTCAAGGAGTCCGCTCGTCGCAATCTTTGCTGTGTCGATCCACTTGTACCCTATCTAGGACAGTCTGAGTCTTGCTACTCTCTACATTCTAAACTCTTGCCATCCCGTCCCGGGATCTGCTCACCACTCGCCACCATTCGTGAAATCGAATTTGTCCAGTAGTCGTAGTCAGATGTACAATGTTGTTATTAGGTCGAGTCCATATTACTGTCTACAAAGCGTTACGAAGCTGTTCGAAAGGTAAACAGGGAATGTACATACATATGTCGATTCACAGATTAGCAAAACGGAGAAAAATTACTACCATGGAAAGTAGAACATTGGGATGAACAATGTCACATGTTGCCTGAATGGCGAGCAGCTGCCGAGTCCTCAGTGATGGCCATCAGTATAGTTAACGGAAGCACAGCAAATGAAGAGCATGGCACGAATCCACCATCGGAGGTTGTTGATGACCACTGCAGGATGAGAGGGTATATCAGTTGCGGGTGTGGCGGTGGCGTTGGTGGTGGCAATGGAAGTTGTAGGTGTTACAAAACTTGCAGCGGCAACAGTGGTCTGAGGACGTGATGACGAAGTTTGAGATTGGCTTTGAGCCGGTTGTTGACCTTGGGTATGAGCACCTTGTGGCTTGCTCTTTTTGCGACATGGTGGGGCGACATATATACGCTATGAGATAGATGAGCTAGCAGAAGCGTGGTGAAAGAGGTGACCGTACCTGCTTAGCAGGGACAGTTGCGACTTCTACGACATGGGGTCGGGGTGAGAGCGACGAAAGAGCGACGAAAGGTGACCTAGGAGAGTATGTGACCATGCTCCCAAGGAGGGCGTGAGGCGGTGGTGTACAACTAGATGGTGGTCACGTGTAGCGGAGGACTGACAGCACCGAGGTCACAAGAACAACGCATCGATATGAATGGTGATGACATACATAAACACGGTCTTGCGTATGGTTAAAAAAGCCTGGTGGGAGTCGCTGAACGCCCTCGAGCTGGGCAGGATGCCGCGCAGCATGTCCTAAAATATTCATGGTAAGACCATTTAGAACGTCGAGAACCAGGTCGCATACGTCGAAAAAAGACTGTGCGAGTGGGAGATTAGCGTTTTGCGCTCCAGCTGAATATCGTGAGATGCATACCTTCTGTTTATGTTTGTCTTTTGGTGCCTATTAGCAAAAGCGAGTGTCGTAAGTGAAATTTGGAGTTGGTAATATTTTTACACTCACGTCAAGAGTGGATAGCAGGTCTTCAAGGGCCAGTGCTTTGAGGGTGACTTCAATGTCCCAGATGTGCGCGTTTTTGTCGTCGCAACCCGTGGCTAGCAGCTTTCCGTCAGCGGAAATGGCTGCACAATTCACCTCATCTTCGTGTTGGAAGGGTGCACCAACTGGGAGGTTCGTGTCTAGATTCCACAGACGCACTGTGTTATCCCATGACGCGCTCGCAAGGAGTCAGTCGTTTCGAGATAAAGTAATGACACGAACGCGTTCTTGATGACCCTCAAAATGGCAATCTGCTGGCACGTGACGGAGTCGAATATCCTGATGGAATGATACCAGCCGGGGATAAGTTTCTTTCCATCCGAAGTCCAGGCCAAGCTCCATACTGGTAGGTCGCGTTCGATTGTGAAGAGTAATTCGCCTGTCTTGGCATCCCATATTTTTATTGCGTTTTGGTTGTATCCGCCCGTGGCAAATCTTTGTAGCGTCGGGCCAGTAGATTACTGCGTACACACGCTGGTGTCCCGAGTCGATTGGACCTAGGACAATTTGGTTGCGCTTGACATCCCACACTCTTATAGTCCCACCTGGGGATCCGCTCACCACTCGCTCACCATCTGGACACCAGCAAACTGACCACACATAACGAGTGTGCCCTTTCCGTCTAGCGATGACCTTCCTCGTCTCGACATCCCACAACCTCACTACCCCATTACTACTCCCGCTAGCAACAGTCTTGCCGTTCGGAGATAATGCTATGGATATCACACTTACATTATCTCCTTCGTCTCGCCAGTCGTTGCCTATTTGTGCGCCGTTCCCCATGTCCCATACTCGGAGCGAGCCATTCCTTGAACAGGTCATTATGTGCTCTCCGCCAGCCAGGTGGATAAACGCCCTGTATCCAGTCGGTATGACCCTGCATCGTCTAGCGGGGCCTTATCATTGATGTATCTTGCATCTCAGCGGTAGTGAAAGGCGTGGTTGGCGCTTGGAGATATCAAGTAAGGATGACGTGGAACTACTACGTATGCCAGAGCAGTTCACTGGGATCTTCTTTGAACTCGCGTGCGTTATCTTGAAGGGCAAATATTGCCTATGCAATGGAACTGTTTCTCGTCAATTTTTGTTAACAGAAGAAGGGTAAAAGATTTGCTTACAAGGATAAATCTGTAGAGGAACTGGATCTTTGCCCATAAATAGGCCTTCAGATTAGGTATACAGGAATTTCGCGTTGCGGTGTCTTCAAGGAACCTGGGAGACCTCCGCAGGGACTCGCGCTTTCTGACACTCAG